>NW_026525206.1:35000-60000 GCF_943734705.1 Anopheles coustani
GGGCTGGCTGGCTGGCTGGCCATCGGTGGTGTGGTGTGGTGTGGTGTGTGGAGTCGAGCATCGCGCGCCGTTGCCTTCTTCGGAGTGTTGTAGGTACGCAAGTGCTTGCAATGCAAAGAGGTTGGTGATGGAGTGACATTGCCTTCACCATGGAGTTGCGGGTACTTAGGTACTTGCAAGGAGATGGTGGTATGGTGGTGTTGCGTGTGTGGTGTTCGATTAGAAAGATATAATTTCTAAGTCCGGATTAGTGCTGTCAGTGGGGCCGCCGCTAGCAGGTCCTGCACGGCCACCGTGGGGCTTGACTTGGCGCTATTCCGGACTTGGGGCGATCACGATGTCCCCGTGCGGGACTTAGAAGATGGAAGAACACAAGTACCCTTATCCCATGACTTGTGAGCGATTGGCATACGTTACCACATGAAGAGAAAAATTGGCTAAGTCCCGGATCCATATTAGATGAAGAGAAAAATCGGCTAAGTCCCGGATCCATATTATATGAAGAGAAAAATTGGCTAAGTCCCGGATCCATATTAGATGAAGAGAAAAATCGGCTAAGTCCCGGATCCATATTATATGAAGAGAAAAATTGGCTAAGTCCCGGATCCATATTATATGAAGAGAAATATCGGCTAAGTCCAGGATCCATATATAATAACCTAATAATCGGCTAAGTCCCGGATCCATATTATATGAAGAGAAAAATCGGCTAAGTCCAGGATCCATATATAATAACCTAATAATCGGCTAAGTCCAGGATCCATATATAATAACCTAATAACAGGCTAAGTCCAGGATCCATATTATATGAAGAGAAAAATCGGCTAAGTCCGAGATTGGGTCTGTCAGACATACACTTTCAAGATACCACACAAGCAAGCAAGATGGCCTAGTGATGGAACCATATAATATGAAGAGAAAAATCGGCTAAGTCCGAGATTGGGTCTGTCGGAAATACACTATCAAGTTACCACACAAGCAAGCAAGATGGCCTAATGATGGATCCATATGATATGAAGAGAAAAATCGGCTAAGTCCAGGATCCATATAATATGAAGAGAAAAATCGGCTAAGTCCCAGATTGGGTCTGTCAGAAATACACTTCCAAGTTACCACACAAGCAAGCAAGATGGCCTAGTGATGGATCCATATGATATGAAGAGAAAAATCGGCTAAGTCCAGGATCCATATAATATGAAGAGAAAAATCGGCTAAGTCCCAGATTGGGTCTGTCAGAAATACACTTCCAAGTTACCACACAAGCAAGCAAGATGGCCTAGTGATGGATCCATATGATATGAAGAGAAAAATCGGCTAAGTCCAGGATCCATATAATATGAAGAGAAAAATCGGCTAAGTCCCAGATTGGGTCTGTCAGAAATACACTTCCAAGTTACCACACAAGCAAGCAAGATGGCCTAGTGATGGATCCATATGATATGAAGAGAAAAATCGGCTAAGTCCCAGATTGGGTCTGTCAGAAATACACTTCCAAGTTACCACACAAGCAAGCAAGATGGCCTAGTGATGGATCCATATGATATGAAGAGAAAAATCGGCTAAGTCCAGGATCCATATAATATGAAGAGAAAAATCGGCTAAGTCCCAGATTGGGTCTGTCAGAAATACACTTCCAAGTTACCACACAAGCAAGCAAGATGGCCTAGTGATGGATCCATATGATATGAAGAGAAAAATCGGCTAAGTCCCAGATTGGGTCTGTCAGACATACACTATCAAGTTACCACACAAGCAAGCAAGATGGCCTAGTGATGGATCCATATGATATGAAGAGAAAAATCGGCTAAGTCCAGGATCCATATAATATGAAGAGAAAAATCGGCTAAGTCCCAGATTGGGTCTGTCAGAAATACACTTCCAAGTTACCACACAAGCAAGCAAGATGGCCTAGTGATGGATCCATATGATATGAAGAGAAAAATCGGCTAAGTCCAGGATCCATATAATATGAAGAGAAAAATCGGCTAAGTCCCAGATTGGGTCTGTCAGAAATACACTTCCAAGTTACCACACAAGCAAGCAAGATGGCCTAGTGATGGATCCATATGATATGAAGAGAAAAATCGGCTAAGTCCCAGATTGGGTCTGTCAGACATACACTATCAAGTTACCACACAAGCAAGCAAGATGGCCTAGTGATGGATCCATATGATATGAAGAGAAAAATCGGCTAAGTCCCAGATTGGGTCTGTCAGAAATACACTTCCAAGTTACCACATGAGCAAGCAAGATGGCCTAGTGATGGATCCATATAATATGCAGAGAAAAATCGGCTAAGTCCCAGATTGGGTCTGTCAGAAATACACTTCCAAGTTACCACATGAGCAAGCAAGTTACCACATGAAGAGAAAGCCGGCAAAGTCTGGGAATGTTACCACATGAACTGGAAAATGGGCAAAAACCTACCTTCACAGGGAACGTGAATAAGTAAGGCTGTAGACATCGGATCGACAAGCCAAAGACTGATATGGAAAGGAAATGAGTAGTACTAGCTTTCCTGAGAGTTGCAGAGCTTAGACTGCATATGAACGAAAGTTATTAAGCGTCAAAGTCAGAGAAGTTACCCAAAGGAACACAAGTTCCAACTTAGAGCATGTATACCGCCTAGACGGTAAGAGGTACGGCCAGGCTGAGGAATAAGGAAATGTTGGCCAACATGTTCCCTAACTATCCCCCGAAGACCTCAAAGCAATCCAACATCAACCAAGAAAGTTATAGCCCGATCAAGGAAACACCTACTTTGCACCGATATTGCACCAAATACATGTACCAAGCACCTTCGGTTGCATACCTGCAGGGGTTTACCATAGTAGGCCATGGAAGACCGATATACCGAACATAATCACTTTCTATCTCCTCGGGTGTTTGAGATAGCGCTTTGCGGTACAAGAACGAAAGTTAGACTTTATCTTGGTGCATCTTTTTGCCCAAGATCACAAGACCCTATCTACCAAGGCAAGAAAGTTGTGTGGGGACAAAATGTCCAAAAGTGCCCAAAGTGGCACACTTGAACCATATATTCGAGAAAAACACAAGTGTGGGCCCGAGCTAGCAAGTTGAAATGTTCTGACCGTCAGTAGCCCTAGTTGAGGTGCACTTATCATTATATGAGGCCAACGTGCCAGCTAGTCTCTAAAGGGGCGATATGGGTGTTCCAAGGTTTGTACCCAATTGAGGAAAAAACAGGGTAAGGTACGGTGTACCGCGAATAACTCGGGCTATAGATGTCCGATCGATGAGTTTGGCATATGTATGGAAAGGTCTCGACGAGACCTAACTACCCTGAAAGTATGAAGGCAAAGACTTGAATGACCGGGAAGTTATTAAGTGCACAAGTGGTAAAGTTGCACCAAAGTCCATGTTACCCGAAGTGGTACATGAACACCCAATATTCGACCAAAACACAAGTTTAGAGACGAGCTAGCGAGCTACATTGTTCAGACCGTCAGTAGCCCGCATCAAGACACGCATTTCATTATATTGAGCCTAGCCGCTAGCTCGACTCGAAGTCGGTCATATGGTTGGTTGATGGTTTGGACCGACCACGTGGTGTACCAAGGTTATGTACCTTTCATGAATTAAAACTCTGGCTGTATGGCACTGAGCGACAAGCTAAGGTGTGATTTGGAATAGTCTTGAGTGGGACTATTTAGGAAAAATGCGAACAAAAAATCACAAAGTCCTTGGGCGAAGCTATTAGCGAAACATAGAGCAAATTGGTACCAAAAACTATGGAAATGGGACTTGAGTCAAAAATAACCGCAAGTTGGAGAAGAGATAGCAAGCTTGCGTAGAACAATTATATTTGGTGCATGGTATCACCAACAAAAAAGTATATGGGGCCAAGGTGCTGGCTGGCCTCCAAAGTGGAGATATGGGCGATCCAAAGTTTGTACCCAAGTACGAACAAGTATGGAAAAAACAGGGTAAGGTACCAAGTACCATTAATAACTTCGGCTGTAGATGGCCGAGCGAGGCAAACGGCTCACCGTTGGAAAGGTCTTGGGGAGACCTATCTACCCTGATAGTTTCATGAGGCTGAGTTGAAAGACCACGGAGATATTAGGTGATGATGGTCCAATTCGGGGACCAAGTCGCAGGAAATGGCGCTTGACCAAAATCACCCTTGGAAGGTGAATACCGGCTTACCGGTAAGAGATAGCGACTTGGCGTAGAATATTCATAAGTTGGGCGTGTAGAGACGCAACTTTTATTATATGGGGCCAACCCGGTCAGGGTGCTCCAAGTCGGTCGTTTGGTTGGTTTATGGTTTGGGCCGACCACGTGGTGTGCCAAGTTGAGGTACCTTTCATGAATTATAACTTGGTCAGTTTGCCACCGAGCGACAAGCTGCGGTGTGTTTTGGAATGGTCTTGAGTGGGACTATCAAGGAAAAATACCAATCGAAAATCAGCTTGTCCATGGCCGAAGCTATTAGTGAAACATATAGCAAAATGGGTCCAAAAACGAATGAAATGGGAATTGGACCAAGAATAACGGCAAGTTGGAGAAGAGATAGCAAGTTGGCGTAGAACAATTATATTTGGTGCATGGCATGACCAACAAAAAAGTATATGGGGCCAAGGTGCTAGCTGGCCTCCAAAGTGGAGATATGGGCGATCCAAAGTTTGTACCCAAGTACGAACAAGTATGGAAAAAACAGGGTAAGGTACCAAGTACCATTAATAACTTCGGCTGTAGATGGCCGAGCGAGGCAAACGGCTCACCGTTGGAAAGGTCTTGGGGAGACCTATCTACCCTGAAAGTTTTATGAGGCTGAGTTGAAAGACCACGGAGATATTAGGTGATGATGGTCCAATTCGGGGACCAAGTCGCAGGAAATGGCACTTGACCAAAATCACCCTTGGAAGGTGAATACCGGCTTACCGGTAAGAGATAGCGACTTGGCGTAGAATATTCATAAGTTGTGCGTGTAGAGACGCAACTTTCATTATATGGGGGCAACCCGGTCAGGGTGCTCCAAGTCGGTCGTTTGGTCGGTATATGGTTTGGGCCGACCACATGGTGTACCAAGTTGAGGTATCTTTCATGAATTATAACTCGGTCAGTTTGCCACCGAGCGACAAGTTGCGGTGTGTTTTGGAATGGTCTTGAGTGGGACTATCAAGCAAAAATACAAACAGAATATCAGCTTGTCCATGGCCGAAGCTATTAGTGAAACATATAGCAAAATGGGTCCGAAAACGAATGAAATGGGACTTGGACCAAGAATAACGGCAAGTTAGAGAAGAGATAGCAAGTTGGCGTAGAACAATTATATTTAGTGCATGGTATGACCAAGAAAAAAGTATATGGGGCAAAGGTGCTGGCTGGCCTCCAAAGTGGAGATATGGGCGATACAAAGTTTGTACCCAAGTATGGCAAAAACTGGTAGAGGTACCTTTCATGAATTACTGCTCAGGCTGTATGGCACTTAGCGGGACGCTTGGCTCTGGTATGGAATAGTCTTGAGTGGGACTATCAAGGAAAAATACGAACAAAAAATCACCATGTCCACGGACGAAGGTATTAGCGAAACTTAGAGCGAAATTGCGACCAAGTCGCTGGAAATGGCCCTTGGACCAAGTATACCGTCAAGGCGGTACGAGATAGCGAGTTGACGTGGAATATTTATAAGTTTGCCTACACGAGACGAAAGTTTAGTTATATGGGGCCAACCCGCTCAGGGTTGTCCAAGTCGGTCATATGGCTGATCGAAATTTTCGACCAAGTACTGAGAAAACAGGGTAAGGTACCGTGTACCTCGAATAACTTTGGCTGTAGATGTCCGAGCGAGGCGAACGGCATAGCGTTGGAAAGGTCTTGAGGTGTTCTAGGCACCCTGAAAGTATGAGAAGGCTACCTGGAAAACTCGTGGAGATATTAGAGAAACATAGGGCCCAAAAGATACCAAGTCGCAGGAAATGGGCCCTCCATGAACACCCTAAAATCCCAATTACGGCTAAGTTGCAGGCCAGCTAGCGAAGTGAAATGTTCTAGGCATAACTAGAACACGTTAAGGCGCAACTTTTTGAATCAGAACTTTTTTCGATATCTGGCCCCCAAAGGGGGGATATGGTCGATCCAAGGATTTTTCCAAGTTTCGGTACTTTTTACGGTATCACTCATAGCTCCGGCTGTAAGCAAGCAAATGACAATCTAAGACATGATTTGAAAAGGTATTGAGTAGTACTAACTTACGTTAGAACACAGCGAAGCGCTATCGGTTCATGACAAGGCCGATATAAGCAGTCAAAGATGAAAAATGTTGACAAAATGAACAAAAATTACCTTGGTACGCGAATAGCGGCCAGAGATGAAGAGGTACGAAGGTGGTGTAGAAGAATTATAATTAGGGCTTGGTACGCTCTAAAAGTTTGCCGAAGACCGCAAAGCGCTCAGACCCATAGAAAGTGGCCATTTGGGCCGAACAGTGCGTGCAAAGAGGTGAAAATGCAAAAATTGCACTTTGGGGGGCGATTTGCGGGGGGAAGGAGGGGTCGGAGGGCAAAATGTCCCTTAACCAAAAAGTCTTATCTCGTCGAGATCTACAACATTGCCGAAGACCGCAAAACGCTAGCTCGCAATCGAAAAATCGAGAATTTGAAAATTTTCTAAGTCTTGGGCTCCCTAAGGAAAAGTTTCAAAAATCACGTTTGTCCCCAATTTTGAAGGGGAAGGAGTCGGTTCCGGGGCATGGTGTCTTCGGCAAAAAGTCTTATCTTTTTGCGTACTTTCGACTAGTTCAATAAAAATTTTTGACCCAAAAATTGTTCGGCGGACCCCTAGGTCGAAAAACCCGAAAAAAGTCGAAAAAAGTCGAAAATGTCGAAAAATGAGAAAACCTCATATTCGGACTCTACACGAGCCCCAGATATTGAAAAGTGAAATCCGCGGTCGATTTGGAACAAAAAATTGACCTAGGCAAAGTTGTATGGAGGTAGGGACCCCTGAGAAAAAAGTTTGGTCCCGAGGCTCCTTGGACCACCAAGTCCCTAGGTCGGACCAAAATCGGAAAAAATCCGACCAAAGTCGAAAGTGTCGAAAATTTTAAAAAACCCCTTTTGGGGCCCTATGGCCTCCCTAGATAATGAAAAGTGAGGTCCGCGGCCGATCCGGAAGAAAAACTTGACCTAGGCAAACTTGTATGACGGTGGGGACCCAAAAAAATTTCGATGAGTGTAGTTTAGACAGGCCGGAAAATGTATCGGTGGTCCGTATCAAGGGACGTCTTTTAGTTCCATGGGGTGGTGGTCGTCGAACAAAGTCGCCTAGGTCGACCACCAGAAAGACCAGTCGTGTTGTAATGGATGTTTTGACCACTTTACTAGGGAAACCTAGTAGGTCGAAGCAAATTTGGGGTTCGAGATGAGTTGGTGAAAGTTGGTCCAACCTAGGTGTGCTTGGTGGAGGTTGACCATGAAAGTAGAGCATGATGGGAATGACCATAACTTTGGTTCTAGATGTCGGATCGGTACACTTTCGGCAGTTTTGGAAAGGTGAAGGCCTGCTCTAGCTATGTTTCCTACCAAGCTGAGCGCCTACTAGTGACCCGGAGGAGGTATTAAGGGTCAAAGGCAAAAAGGGGTACCCTAAAGTGCGTGTGACCAAGAAAATGGGAAAAACGGTATCGCCTATAGCTCAGGCTGTATGGCTCGGATCGGAAAGCTTGGATATGCGTTGGAAAGGTCTTGACGAGCGCTAGCTATGTGTCCTACCAAGCGAAGCGCTAGGTGTTGAGCAAGTCGGTCATATTAGAGGGCAAAGGTGAAAAATGGTGGTTTAGAGGCGAAAATTCACCTTATGATCGAAAATAGCGGGCGAACGATAAGAGCTACGAACACGGCGTAGAACAATCATAAGTACGTTACCACAAGACCTAACTTTGGCCAATATAGAGCGAGAAGATCGGAGGTACCCATCAGGGTGATATGGCTGGTTCAAAGTTGGACCAAAACGAGACTTGAGAAATGGATTGAAACACGGTATCGCGAATAACTCAGGCTGTATGGAACGGATCGACAAGCTTAGATCAGTGTTGGAAAGGTCGAACCGAGCGCTAACTATAATCCCAAACAACCGAAGCGCTAAGTGTTGAGCAAAACTGAGTTATTAAGCGACAAAGTGGAAAAATAATACCAAAATGGCCAAAAATCACACAAGACCAAGAATACCGAGCAAGCGGTAAGAGATAGCGGGTTGACGTAGAATACTTATAAGTTTGCCTCTACGAGACCTAAAAGTCGTCCATAGAAAGCGAGAAGATCGGACCACTCTGGAAGGGTGATACGAGTGGTCAAAAATTAGCAAAAATGAAACATGGCTAAAATGGATTTGACTTGTGCACCATGTAGCTCCGGCTGTATGGCATGGATTGTAGAGCTAGGATATGTTTTGGAAAGGTAACACCCAGCGCTAGATACGATTAGAAGAAAGCAAAGCGCTAACTAGCATGATTTGGAAGTTATTAAGCGTCAAAGTCGAAAAATGTTACCAAAATTGAAACTCGAGTACATTGGGCCAAAAAGTACAAGTTGTGAAATTTGGACTTACGAGTAAAATACCGAGCAGGCGGTAAGAGATAGAGACTTGGTGTAGAACAATTATAAGTTGGGCATGTTATAACCTATATTTGGCCCGAACATAGTCTCGAGATCGGTGGTACCTAAAAGGGTGGTACAGGTGTTAGATGGTTTTCCCAGAGCATAAGCTCCACATGATATGGAAAACGGGAAACATCATAACTTCGGCTGTATGGCATGGAATGGAACGAACAAGGTATCGATGGAAAGAGAAAAGGTAGCGCTAACTATAATTCCTTCCAAGCAAAGCGCTAGCATGTGACCGTTTGGGTGTTATTGTGAGTCAAAGTCTGAAATTGTTACCACGAGAGGCGAAAATCCAACTAAGTCCATGAATACCGGGCTGGCGGTAAGAGATACGGCTTGGCCGTAGAACATTTATAAGTTGGCCAAGACAAGGCCTAAGTTTCGTCCATAGACGACAAGAAGATCGAAGATACCTGAAGGTGAGATATGGGCGTCCCAAAGTGGGCCTTTGAAAAAGTGACAAACTTCCCTTATAACAGCATACACCAAATATCTCTGGCTCTATGGCACCGAATAAGAAGTTGATCTCAGCGACAGAAAGGTGATAGTCAGCGCTAAATATCATACGAACAGAGTGAAGCGCTAAAGGGAAAGGATCTTGGTGATATAAGGTGACAAAGTCGAGAAAAGTTGCCTCAAAATCATGAAAAATGTGAAAAAATGGCTAAGTCCCGGGTGCCTTAAGGGCAGGTTAATCGAATGTACCGAGCTGGCGGTACGAGATAGAGACTTGGTGTAGAACAATTATATGTTTGGCATGGCAAGACCTACATTCGGCCAATACAAAGTGAGAAGATCAAAGATACCCGCAAGGGTGATATTGGTGTCCAAAGGAAAAAAGCACTAAGTCTTGGGAAACTTATATGAAGAAAAAGGACCCTGATGGGTCATATGGGATGGATCGAAAAATCGGCTAAGTCCCAAAATGGGGATGTCAGAACTACACTCATGTGTTACCACATCAAGCAAGGCAAACTTATATGAAGCAAAGGACCCTGATGGGTCATATGGTATTGATCGAAAAATCTGCTAAGTCCCAAAATGGGGATGTCAGAACTACACTCAAATGTTACCACACCAAGCAAGGCAAACTTATATGAAGCAAAGGACCCTGATGGGTCATATGGTATTTTACGAAAAATCGGCTAAGTCCCAAAATGGGGATGTCAGAACTACACTCAAATGTTACCACACCAAGCAAGGCAAACTTATATGAAGCAAAGGACCCTGATGGGTCATATGGTATTTTACGAAAAATCGGCTAAGTCCCAAAATGGGGATGTCAGAACTACACTCAAATGTTACCACACCAAGCAAGGCAAACTTATATGAAGCAAAGGACCCTGATGGGTCATATGGTATTTTACGAAAAATCGGCTAAGTCCCAAAATGGGGATGTCAGAACTACACTCAAATGTTACCACACCAAGCAAGGCAAACTTATATGAAGGAAAGGACCCTGATGGGTCATATGGTATTTTACGAAAAATCGGCTAAGTCCCAAAATGATGATGTCAGAACTACACTCAAATGTTACCACACCAAGCAAGGCAAACTTATATGAAGCAAAGGACCCTGATGGGTCATATGGTATTGATCGAAAAATCGGCTAAGTCCCAAAATGGGGATGTCAGAACTACACTCAAATGTTACCACACCAAGCAAGGCAAACTTATATGAAGGCAAGGACCCTGATGGGTCATATGGTATTTTACGAAAAATCGGCTAAGTCCCAAAATGGGGATGTCAGAACTACACTAAAAAGTTACCACACCAAGCAAGGCAAACTTATATGAAGCAAAGGACCCATATGGGTCATATGGTATTTTACGAAAAATCGGCTAAGTCCCAAAATGATGATGTCAGAACTACACTCAAATGTTACCATACCAAGCAAGGCAAACTTATATGAAGCAAAGGACCCTGATGGGTCATATGGTATTTTACGAAAAATCGGCTAAGTCCCAAAATGGGGATGTCAGAACTACACTAAAAAGTTACCACACCAAGCAAGGCAAACTTATATGAAGGAAAGGACCCTGATGGGTCATATGGTATTTTACGAAAAATCGGCTAAGTTCCAAAATGATGATGTCAGAACTACACTCAAATGTTACCACACCAAGCAAGGCAAACTTATATGAAGCAAAGGACCCATATGGGTCATATGGTATTTTACGAAAAATCGGCTAAGTCCCAAAATGATGATGTCAGAACTACACTCAAATGTTACCACACCAAGCAAGGCAAACTTATATGAAGGCAAGGACCCTGATGGGTCATATGGTATTTTACGAAAAATCGGCTAAGTCCCAAAATGGGGATGTCAGAACTACACTCAAATGTTACCACACCAAGCAAGGCAAACTTATATGAAGCAAAGGACCCTGATGGGTCATATGGTATTTTACGAAAAATCGGCTAAGTCCCAAAATGGGGATATCAGAACTACACTCAAATGTTACCACACCAAGCAAGGCAAACTTATATGAAGCAAAGGACCCTGATGGGTCATATGGTATGGATCGAAAAATCGGCTAAGTCCCAAAATGGGGATGTCAGAACTACACTCAAATGTTACCACACCAAGCAAGGCAAACTTATATGAAGCAAAGGACCCTGATGGGTCATATGGTATTTTACGAAAAATCGGCTAAGTCCCAAAATGGGGATGTCAGAACTACACTCAAATGTTACCACACCAAGCAAGGCAAACTTATATGAAGGAAAGGACCCTGATGGGTCATATGGTATTTTACGAAAAATCGGCTAAGTCCCAAAATGATGATGTCAGAACTACACTCAAATGTTACCACACCAAGCAAGGCAAACTTATATGAAGGAAAGGACCCATATGGGTCATATGGCATTTTACGAAAAATCGGCTAAGTCCCAAAATGAGGATGTCAGAACTACACTAAAAAGTTACCACACCAAGCAAGGCAAACTTATATGAAGGAAAGGACCCTGATGGGTCATATGGTATTGATCGAAAAATCGGCTAAGTCCCAAAATGGGGATGTCAGAACTACACTCAAATGTTACCACACCAAGCAAGGCAAACTTATATGAAGGCAAGGACCCTGATGGGTCATATGGTATTTTACGAAAAATCGGCTAAGTCCCAAAATGGGGATGTCAGAACTACACTAAAAAGTTACCACACCAAGCAAGGCAAACTTATATGAAGCAAAGGACCCATATGGGTCATATGGTATTTTACGAAAAATCGGCTAAGTCCCAAAATGATGATGTCAGAACTACACTCAAATGTTACCACACCAAGCAAGGCAAACTTATATGAAGCAAAGGACCCTGATGGGTCATATGGTATGGATCGAAAAATCGGCTAAGTCCCAAAATGGGGATGTCAGAACTACACTCAAATGTTACCACACCAAGCAAGGCAAACTTATATGAAGGCAAGGACCCTGATGGGTCATATGGTATTTTACGAAAAATCGGCTAAGTCCCAAAATGGGGATGTCAGAACTACACTCAAATGTTACCACACCAAGCAAGGCAAACTTATATGAAGCAAAGGACCCTGATGGGTCATATGGTATTTTACGAAAAATCGGCTAAGTCCCAAAATGGGGATATCAGAACTACACTCAAATGTTACCACACCAAGCAAGGCAAACTTATATGAAGCAAAGGACCCTGATGGGTCATATGGTATGGATCGAAAAATCGGCTAAGTCCCAAAATGGGGATGTCAGAACTACACTCAAATGTTACCACACCAAGCAAGGCAAACTTATATGAAGCAAAGGACCCTGATGGGTCATATGGTATTTTACGAAAAATCGGCTAAGTCCCAAAATGGGGATGTCAGAACTACACTCAAATGTTACCACACCAAGCAAGGCAAACTTATATGAAGGAAAGGACCCTGATGGGTCATATGGTATTTTACGAAAAATCGGCTAAGTCCCAAAATGATGATGTCAGAACTACACTCAAATGTTACCACACCAAGCAAGGCAAACTTATATGAAGGAAAGGACCCATATGGGTCATATGGCATTTTACGAAAAATCGGCTAAGTCCCAAAATGAGGATGTCAGAACTACACTAAAAAGTTACCACACCAAGCAAGGCAAACTTATATGAAGGAAAGGACCCTGATGGGTCATATGGTATTGATCGAAAAATCGGCTAAGTCCCAAAATGGGGATGTCAGAACTACACTCAAATGTTACCACACCAAGCAAGGCAAACTTATATGAAGGCAAGGACCCTGATGGGTCATATGGTATTTTACGAAAAATCGGCTAAGTCCCAAAATGGGGATGTCAGAACTACACTAAAAAGTTACCACACCAAGCAAGGCAAACTTATATGAAGCAAAGGACCCATATGGGTCATATGGTATTTTACGAAAAATCGGCTAAGTCCCAAAATGATGATGTCAGAACTACACTCAAATGTTACCACACCAAGCAAGGCAAACTTATATGAAGCAAAGGACCCTGATGGGTCATATGGTATGGATCGAAAAATCGGCTAAGTCCCAAAATGGGGATGTCAGAACTACACTCAAATGTTACCACACCAAGCAAGGCAAACTTATATGAAGGCAAGGACCCTGATGGGTCATATGGTATTTTACGAAAAATCGGCTAAGTCCCAAAATGGGGATGTCAGAACTACACTCAAATGTTACCACACCAAGCAAGGCAAACTTATATGAAGCAAAGGACCCTGATGGGTCATATGGTATTTTACGAAAAATCGGCTAAGTCCCAAAATGGGGATGTCAGAACTACACTCAAATGTTACCACACCAAGCAAGGCAAACTTATATGAAGCAAAGGACCCTGATGGGTCATATGGTATTGATCGAAAAATCGGCTAAGTCCCAAAATGGGGATGTCAGAACTACACTCAAATGTTACCACACCAAGCAAGGCAAACTTATATGAAGGCAAGGACCCTGATGGGTCATATGGTATTTTACGAAAAATCGGCTAAGTCCCAAAATGGGGATGTCAGAACTACACTAAAAAGTTACCACACCAAGCAAGGCAAACTTATATGAAGCAAAGGACCCATATGGGTCATATGGTATTTTACGAAAAATCGGCTAAGTCCCAAAATGGGGATGTCAGAACTACACTCATGTGTTACCACATCAAGCAAGGCAAACTTATATGAAGCAAAGGACCCTGATGGGTCATATGGTATTGATCGAAAAATCGGCTAAGTCCCAAAATGGGGATGTCAGAACTACACTCAAATGTTACCACACCAAGCAAGGCAAACTTATATGAAGCAAAGGACCCTGATGGGTCATATGGTATTGATTGAAAAATCGGCTAAGTCCCAAAATGGGGATGTCAGAACTACACTCAAATGTTACCACACCAAGCAAGGCAAACTTATATGAAGCAAAGGACCCTGATGGGTCATATGGTATTTTACGAAAAATCGGCTAAGTCCCAAAATGGGGATGTCAGAACTACACTCAAATGTTACCACACCAAGCAAGGCAAACTTATATGAAGCAAAGGACCCTGATGGGTCATATGGTATGGATCGAAAAATCGGCTAAGTCCCAAAATGGGGATGTCAGAACTACACTCAAATGTTACCACACCAAGCAAGGCAAACTTATATGAAGCAAAGGACCCTGATGGGTCATATGGTATTTTACGAAAAATCGGCTAAGTCCCAAAATGGGGATGTCAGAACTACACTCAAATGTTACCACACCAAGCAAGGCAAACTTATATGAAGGAAAGGACCCTGATGGGTCATATGGTATTTTACGAAAAATCGGCTAAGTCCCAAAATGGGGATGTCAGAACTACACTCAAATGTTACCACACCAAGCAAGGCAAACTTATATGAAGGAAAGGACCCTGATGGGTCATATGGTATTTTACGAAAAATCGGCTAAGTCCCAAAATGGGGATGTCAGAACTACACTCAAATGTTACCACACCAAGCAAGGCAAACTTATATGAAGGAAAGGACCCTGATGGGTCATATGGTATTTTACGAAAAATCGGCTAAGTCCCAAAATGGGGATGTCAGAACTACACTCAAATGTTACCACACCAAGCAAGGCAAACTTATATGAAGGAAAGGACCCTGATGGGTCATATGGTATTTTACGAAAAATCGGCTAAGTCCCAAAATGGGGATGTCAGAACTACACTCAAATGTTACCACACCAAGCAAGGCAAACTTATATGAAGAAAAAGGACCCTGATGGGTCATATGGGATGGATCGAAAAATCGGCTAAGTCCCAAAATGGGGATGTCAGAACTACACTCATGTGTTACCACATCAAGCAAGGCAAACTTATATGAAGCAAAGGACCCTGATGGGTCATATGGTATTGATCGAAAAATCGGCTAAGTCCCAAAATGGGGATGTCAGAACTACACTCAAATGTTACCACACCAAGCAAGGCAAACTTATATGAAGGAAAGGACCCTGATGGGTCATATGGTATTTTACGAAAAATCGGCTAAGTCCCAAAATGGGGATGTCAGAACTACACTCAAATGTTACCACACCAAGCAAGGCAAACTTATATGAAGCAAAGGACCCTGATGGGTCATATGGTATTTTACGAAAAATCGGCTAAGTCCCAAAATGGGGATGTCAGAACTACACTCAAATGTTACCACACCAAGCAAGGCAAACTTATATGAAGGAAAGGACCCTGATGGGTCATATGGTATGGATCGAAAAATCGGCTAAGTCCCAAAATGGGGATGTCAGAACTACACTCAAATGTTACCACACCAAGCAAGGCAAACTTATATGAAGGCAAGGACCCTGATGGGTCATATGGTATTTTACGAAAAATCGGCTAAGTCCCAAAATGGGGATGTCAGAACTACACTCAAATGTTACCACACCAAGCAAGGCAAACTTATATGAAGCAAAGGACCCTGATGGGTCATATGGTATTGATTGAAAAATCGGCTAAGTCCCAAAATGGGGATGTCAGAACTACACTCAAATGTTACCACACCAAGCAAGGCAAACTTATATGAAGCAAAGGACCCATATGGGTCATATGGTATTTTACGAAAAATCGGCTAAGTCCCAAAATGATGATGTCAGAACTACACTCAAATGTTACCATACCAAGCAAGGCAAACTTATATGAAGGAAAGGACCCATATGGGTCATATGGTATTTTACGAAAAATCGGCTAAGTCCCAAAATGAGGATGTCAGAACTACACTAAAAAGTTACCACACCAAGCAAGGCAAAGTACCTAGGTGAACCCTAGGAAGAAACACGGACCAAGTCAGATGGCCTAAGTCAATAGAACAAGTGACCTAGGCAAAGTTGTATGGCGCTGAGGACCCTGAAAAATCTGGTTAGTGTAGTTTAGACAGGGTAGGTTTTTGGGTCGGCCGAACCCCCTTATTTTGGGTTTTGGCCTCATCAAGAAGCTACACCTAGGCAAACTGCCTAGGGTGAAAGTGCGAAGACCAATCGAATAGTAAGACAAGTTTTGACCGATCGCCCTAGGCAAGCTTGTATGAAGAAAGGGACCCTATGGGTCATATGGAAATACATGAAAAATCGGCTAAGTCCCAAAATTGGGATGTCTGAACTACACTAAAAAGTTACCACATCAAGCAAGGCAAAGTACCTAGGTGAACCCTAGCAAGAAACACGGACCAAGTCAGATGGCCTAAGTCAAGAGAACAAGTGACCTAGGCAAAGTTGTATGACGGTGAGGACCCTGAAAAATCTGGTTAGTGTAGTTTAGACAGGGGAGGTTTTTGGGTCGGCTGAACCTCCTTATTTTGGGTTTTGACCTCCTCAAGAAGCTACACCTAGGCAAACTGCCTAGGGTGAAAGTGCGAAGACCAATCGAATAGTAAGACAAGTTTTGACCGATCGCCCTAGGCAAGCTTGTATGAAGAAAGGGACCCTATGGGTCATATGGAAATACATGAAAAATCGGCTAAGTCCCAAAATTGGGATGTCTGAACTACACTAAAAAGTTACCACAGCAAGCAAGGCAAAGTACCTAGGTGAACCCTAGGAAGAAACACGGACCAAGTCAGATGGCCTAAGTCAAGAGTACAAGTGACCTAGGCAAAGTTGTATGGCGCTGAGGACCCTGAAAAATCGGGTTAGTGTAGTTCAGACAGGGGAGGTTTCTGGGTCGGCTGAACCTCCTTATTTCGGGTTTTGGCCTCCTCAAGAAGACAGACCTAGGCAAACTGCCTAGGGTGAAAGTGCGAAGACCAATCGAATAGTAAGACAAGTTTTGACCGATCGCCCTAGGCAAGCTTGTATGAAGAAAGGGACCCTATGGGTCATATGGAAATACATGAAAAATCGGCTAAGTCCCAAAATTGGGATGTCTGAACTACACTAAAAAGTTACCACATCAAGCAAGGCAAAGTACCTAGGTGAACCCTAGGAAGAAACACGGACCAAGTCAGATGGCCTAAGTCAAGAGTACAAGTGACCTAGGCAAAGTTGTATGGCGCTGAGGACCCTGAAAAATCGGGTTAGTGTAGTTCAGACAGGGGAGGTTTCTGGGTCGGCTGAACCTCCTTATTTCGGGTTTTGGCCTCCTCAAGAAGACAGACCTAGGCAAAGTGCCTAGGGTGAAAGTGCGAAGACCAATCGAATAGTAAGACAAGTTTTGACCGATCGCCCTAGGCAAGCTTGTATGAAGAAAGGGACCCTATGGGTCATATGGAAATATACGAAAAATCGGCTAAGTCCCGAAATTGGGATGTCTGAACTACACTAAAAAGTTACCACATCAAGCAAGGCAAAGTACCTAGGTGAACCCTAGGAAGAAACACGGACCAAGTCAGATGGCCTAAGTCAAGAGTACAAGTGACCTAGGCAAAGTTGTATGGCGCTAAGGACCATGAAAAATCGGGTTAGTGTAGTTAAGACAGGGGAGGTTTCAGGGTCGGCTGGACCTCCTTATTTCGGGTTTTGGCCTCCTCAAGAAGACAGACCTAGGCGAACTGCCTAGGGTGAAAGTGCGAAGACCAATCGAATAGTAAGACAAGTTTTGACCGATCGCCCTAGGCAAGCTTGTATGAAGAAAGGGACCCTATGGGTCATATGGAAATATACGAAAAATCGGCTAAGTCCCAAAATTGGGATGTCAGAACTACACTATAAAGTTACCACATTAGCAAGGCAGACTTGTATGAAGAACGGGACCCTGGTGAAAGTAGCAAATATCCCAAACCGAACATGAATATTATACACACAAGAGTACGAACATAAAGGAACACGGACCAAGCGTACCGAGAGAATCGGTACTATAGAACCCTCGTGGTTCTACACAAAGACTTTATGTTAGGGGTTCAAGCCCCATAGTACTCAAACGGTGACAGTAGCAAATATCCCAAAACGAACGTGAATCTTATTCACAAGAGTACGAACATAAAGGAACACGGACCAAGCGTACCGAGAGAATCGGTACTATAGAGCCCTCGTGGTTCTACACAAAGACTTTATGTTCGGGGTTCACACCCCAAATCGAACGTGGAATTTACTTTCTGATGGTCATGCGGTCGTCCAAAGGGGTCTAGTATCCTGGGATGACAAGCATCACGGGCACAGCTCGTATCAAAACAGTCGAAGAGGCCCGCGAAAGCTTGCTTTCCATGGCTATGCGATGCACAAATTGAGTTTACTCACCGTAGTATAAAACGAACGAACCGAACCTATCCGAGTAGGGATAATGGGCGCAGTAACATACTTCTGTGACCCAGCGAGAGTTGAACGAGGTGACATGAACTGTCAGTGGCTTATATCAGATGGGATACATACATGAGATTGCTTTCAAATCTACACTCGAAAACCTAACCAAGTAAAAGCGAACGTGGGAAGGATTCGAAACCGGTCACGAAATCTTAAGCTGGAAAGAGTCATCACTATGGATACATATTATGCGAAACCAATCAAGTGCTCAGTACTGATCCAAAACCTAAGAGCACTAGTGAACACCTTATTCTCACCCTAGTTCACATCCAAGTGATCGACCACGTGTGTGAAGCAAAGACCAATCGAATTCCTCAATGAACCGAACACTATGAACAAATGGCCAGAAACGTTATAACTATCCAAACATCCTACTATCTAGCGAAAGTCATCACGATGGAACCATACAATGATCTTAACCTATAGCGCTCACCTATTCCTACCCAGAGTGCAAGTGAACAGATTGCCCACCCTTACCAGTTCACAACCACGTGATCGACTAACATACCGAGGTTACCACAAGTCAAAGTTATACGTTTACAAGCGCAAGACCAATCGAAAACCCCGAAAGCAATCTCGACCCAAAATGTATTATCCGTGAGTGTAGTCGAGTCTCGTACTCGTCATCTGTAATCGTCGGATAGAATATCCAGTACACGGTTGTCTTTCCAAATGAAATCTACATACAGAACTCGCTCTTGGCAAATGGGTGGCATTGGCGCAATCAGGAGCGAGTTCCCGTCCGGGTGCCAAGTGATTGGCAAATGTCTGGGGGAAAGCAACCATATGTTGATTTGTCTGTTAGTGTACTGGGTGTTTGAGGTATGTAGTATCCACGCTTGGTTGGGTGTGTCAGAGGACCATGGATGCGTTCACAACCCCAATTGGGGTACATCGGGAATGATTTTGTGGAACCGATGTGCCCGGCACACACTAAGTTTTGTTGCAAGTTAATAGTGTGCCATGTCCGGGGGGGTTGTGATTAAACTCTGGTGAATTGCGTACTGTGGTGATTGGGGTATGAAAGCCCCGCAGTTGCAATGATCGGACGCGCCTAGCGTGTCCTTTAGTTGATGGTAGGGAAATGAAGGCCCTTGTCAGCTCACCTAAGTATTCATGGAAGTTTGGCATAAGGTCGCTGTGGTAGGGGTATGAAGGCCCCGTCAGCGCATGCACAATCGGGCGCACGTGCGCTTAGCGGAGTCGAATGCCGCTCAAGTGCCTGTCCGGTGCATCGGGTGTGTGTGATACGAGGGCAATGAGGTTCGCACGGGGGCTCGCCTCCCGTGTGCTACCGGACTTGACAACATATAGAACGTGGTGTTTGCTCCTCCGGGTGCAATGGGACAATGAACATTCGAACGCAAAGTCGGAATTCTGGTTGATCCTACCAGTAATATACGCTCGTCTCAAAGGTTAAGCCATGCATGTCTAAGTACAAACAGATTTAATGTGAAACCGCATAAGGCTCAGTATAACAGCTATAATTTACGAGATCATCAACCTAGTTACTTGGATAACTGTGGAAAATCTAGAGCTAATACATGCAACATGCCAGGACCCTCGCGGGAACTGGTGCACTTATTAGTCAAACCAATCGCGGGTTCTCCGTGTCATTGAGTTGAAGTCTGGATAATGATGCTGATCGTATGGTCTCGCACCGACGACAGATCTCGCAAATATCTGCCCTATCAACTATGGATGGTAGTATAGAGGACTACCATGGTTGCAACGGGTAACGGGGAATCAGGGTTCGATTCCGGAGAGGGAGCCTGAGAAATGGCTACCACATCCAAGGAAGGCAGCAGGCGCGTAAATTACCCAATCCCGGGACGGGGAGGTAGTGACGAGAAATAACAATATGAAACTCTTTAATGATGTTTCATAATTGGAATGAGTAGAGCATAAATCCTTCTACGAGGATCAAGTGGAGGGCAAGTCTGGTGCCAGCAGCCGCGGTAATTCCAGCTCCACTAGCGTATATTAAAATTGTTGCGGTTAAAACGTTCGAAGTTGATACTTGTCCAACACAGTCCGGCTCCGCCGACCCGGTCAACCCGTGGTCGGTGGGCCAAGTCGGAATCTGGTTGCGACTCAATGGTGTGGTAGGGCACCAAGTCTGTGTCATGGTGTGCCCTTCAACGGGTGCAAGTGTAACATAGAGCTCGACCGCTCACGTTTACCTTGAACAAATTAGAGTGCTTAAAGCAGGGTGCCCAAACGCCCTAGAATAATCTTGCATGGAATAATGGAATACGACCTTGGTCTAATCTTTCATTGGTTTGTACTCAGACCGGAGGTAATGATTAACAGAAGTAGTTGGGGACACTAGTATTACGGCGCGAGAGGTGAAATTCGTAGACCGTCGTAAGACTAACTAAAGCGAAGGCATTTGTCAAGGATGCTTTCTTTAATCAAGAACGAAAGTTAGAGGATCGAAGGCGATTAGATACCGCCCTAGTTCTAACCGTAAACGATGCCAACTAGCAATTGGGAGACGCTACAACCAGGTGCTCTCAGTAGCTTCCGGGAAACCAAAGTCAGGTTCCGGGGGAAGTATGGTTGCAAAGTTGAAACTTAAAGGAATTGACGGAAGGGCACCACAATGAAATGGAGCTTGCGGTTCAATTTGACTCAACACGGGAAAACTTACCAGGTCCGAACTTATGGAGGTGAGACAGATTAATAGCTCTTTCTCAAATTTAAGGGTAGTGGTGCATGGCCGTTCTTAGTTCGTGGATTGATTTGTCTGGTTAATTCCGATAACGAACGTGACTCACATATGCTAACTAGAACGCAGTCAGCGTTAATGCGTCGATGCCGATTGGAACGGGTTAGGACCTTTCGGTGGAGTATGACCTGACACCTTCGCTGTTCGTGTGCGCAAGTGCACTTACGGTACGCTGCTTAGCAGGACAATTTGTGTTTAGCAAAATGAGATCGAGCGATAACAGGTCCGTGATGCCCTTAGATGTTCTGGGCTACACGCGTGCTACAATGTGGGTAGCAGCGTGTCTCCTATTCCGAGAGGAACGGGAAATCACTCAAATACTCACTTAGTAGGGATTATGGATTGCAATGGTCCATATGAACTCGGAACTTCTAGTAAGTGCTGGTCATCAGCCAGCGTTGAATACGTCCCTGCCCTTTGTACACACCGCCCGTCGCTACTACCGATGGATTATTTAGTGAGGTCTTTGGAGATGATCGTTCGCTGGATCCTCGTGAACCGCGTCTGCTTTATCGAAGTTGACCGAACTTGATGATTTAGAGGAAGTAAAAGTCGTAACAAGGTTTCCGTAGGTGAACCTGCGGAAGGATCATTAGTGGCCAAGTGATCCTTCCAGAAGTCCGAACCTGCGGGTTGAGACTTCGGCACAAGTTGCCATATGATAATTGACGAAACACTATAGAAGTCCGAACCTGCGGGTTGAGACTTAGGCACAAGTTGCCATATGAACATTGACGAAACACTATGAAGTCCGAACCTGCGGGTTGAGACTTAGGCACAAGTTGCCTTATACATGACTTCGAACAAATACACAAGTCCGAACCTGCGGGTTGAGACTTAGGCACAAGTTGCCATATGAAAGTTGACGAAACACTAACAAGTCCGAACCTGCGGGTTGAGACTTAGGCACACGTTGCCTTATACATGACTTCGAACAAATACACAAGTCCGAACCTGCGGGTTGAGACTTAGGCACAAGTTGCCTTATACATACATTGGCCAAATAAACAGAAGTCCGAACCTGCGGGTTGAGACTTAGGCACAAGTTGCCATATTATATTCGATCAAACACTAAGTAGTCCGAACCTGCGGGTTGAGACTCAAGACCGTAACAAGATGTCACTATACAAGTCCGAACCTAAGGGTTGAGACTTAATGCGATCTAGATACCAAGTTGACATCCAATACCTGTTGAGCAAAACCAAAGATTCCCTGTTCTCGAATGATTACACTATATAACAGGGAATCTTGAAGAAATCAAGCAAGCGTGAAACAAAGTCATCACTTGGGCATGCTCGATAGCCAACCACATGACCTTAACCTAAGAGAGCATGCAAACCACATGATACCTATAAACGATTAACCCGCCCTAGTTCAATCGTTCACCAAGTGATGACTTCAGTATGGCTAAGAGAAAAACTTTTAAATGGGAAAAACTCTAAGTCCGAACCTCCGGGTTGAGACTTCCGCGTCGGAGGTGGGCGCACCTCCTATCCGAAAGATGGTGAATCAGGGGTGTTCGATCAGCAATGGTCGGATGCCCCGTCGTAGTCCAACTATGACAATCAAAGTCAAGACCTCCGGGTTGAGACTTTCCGCGAGTACAAGCATAAAGGAACACGGACCAAGCCGTACCGAGAGAATCGGTACTAGAGCCCTCGTGGTTCTACATTGAGAGAGCCCTCGTGGTTCTCATTAGGGGCTTTATGCAAGTCGTACTCAATACTGTGGTGTGAAGTATAAAGTATAGTCTTCGCCTGGTCCACGCTGCTTCGGCGGTCCTGGGTAAGATAGTTCATTCTAGCTTGCCCTATAGTGGAATGAGGACACTTAATGCTTCGTCTTTTAGCGGCGGCTAGACTCCTCCTCACGGGGAACGAGTTGACGCACACAGCGGCGGCTTACGCACTATGGCAATCATGGATGCCTGAAGATTCCGTGAAGTTCTCCCCTGGTCCACGCTGCCTCGGCAGTCCTGGGTAAAATGGAATATTTCCAGCTTGCCCTATAGTGGAAGAGGACTATCCAACAATACAAAGTCAAGACCTCCGGGTTGAGACTTTCCGCGTCGGTGGTGTCGCGCACCGCCTATCCGAAAGATGGTGTAACAGGGGTGTTCGATCAGCAATGGTCGGATGCCCCGTCATAGTCCAACTATGACAACCAAAGTCAAGACCTCCGGGTTGAGACTTTCCGCGTCCGGAGGTACGCGTACCGCCTACCCGAAAGATGGTGTGCTTCTGGGGTATTCGATGAGTCGGATACCCCGTCGTAGTCCAACTATGACAATACAAAGTCAAGACCTCCGGGTTGAGACTTCCGCGTCGGAGGTGCGCGCACCGCCTACCCGAAAGATGATGAATCAGGGGTGTTCGATCAGCAATGGTCGGATGCCCCGTCGTAGTCCAACTATGACAATCAACGTCAAGACCTCCGGGTTGAGACTTCCGCGTCCGGAGGTACGCGTACCGCCTACCCGAAAGATGGTGAATCAGGGGTGTTCGATCAGCTATGGTCGGATGCCCCGTCGTAGTCCAACTATGACAATCAAAGTCAAGACCTCCGGGTTGAGACTTTCTGCGAGTACATGCATAAAGGAACACGGACCAAGCCGTACCGAGAGAATCGGTACTAGAGCCCTCGTGGTTCTACATTGAGAGAGCCCTCGTGGTTCTCATTAGGGGCTTTATGCAAGTCGTACTCAATACTGTGGTGTGAAGTATAAAGTATAGAGTCCTCCACTGGTCCACGCTGCTCCGGCGGTCCTGGGTAAGATAGTTCATTCTAGCTTGCCCTATGTGGAAGAGGACTCAATACCCTACCTGTTGAGCTTGAAACAAAGTCATCACTTGGGCATGCTCATATTGCCATACAATATTCCATTATCTACTAATGAGCATGCAGCTATATGATTATAACCTGTAAACGATTACCCCGCCGTAGTTCAGCGCTTCAACCAAGTGATGACTTCAGTATGGCTAGTGTGTGAAGTATAAAGTATAGTCCTCCCCTGGTCCACACTGCTTCGGCGGTCCTGGGTAAGATAGTTAGTTCTAGCTTGCCCTATGTGGAAGAGGACACCATACTTAATACTGTGGTGTAATGAACAAAGTATAGTCCTCCACTGGTCCACGCTGCTTTGCAGTCCTGGGTAAGATAGTTAATTCTAGCTTGCCCTATGTGGAAGAGGGCATACAAGACAAAGTATAGTTCTCCCCTGGTCCACGCTGCTCCGGCGGTCCTGGGTAAGATAGTTAATTCTAGCTTGCCCTATGTGGAAGAGGACATAATACTCTACCTGTTGAGCTTTAAACAAAGTCATCACTTGGGCATGCTCTATAGCCAACCACATGACATTAACCTAAGAGAGCATGCAGCGTATTATCCCAATGCAAAGTAAACGATAGACTCGCCCTAGTTCAGTGCTTCAACCAAGTGATGACTTCAATATGGCTAGTGTGTGAAGTATAAAGTATAGTCCTCCCCTGGTCCACACTGCTTCGGCGGTCCTGGGTAAGATAGTTAGTTCTAGCTTGCCCTATGTGGAAGAGGACACCATACTTAATACTGTGGTGTAATGAACAAAGTATAGTCCTCCACTGGTCCACGCTGCTTTGCAGTCCTGGGTAAGATAGTTAATTCTAGCTTGCCCTATGTGGAAGAGGGCATACAAGACAAAGTATAGTTCTCCCCTGGTCCACGCTGCTTCGGCGGTCCTGGGTAAGATAGTTAATTCTAGCTTGCCCTATGTGGAAGAGAGCATACATGAACCAAGAACGAAGGTTATGATCGAGGAATGATTCGACAACTCACCGATGGTATGAAATGTGAAGAATTCAAGCAAGCACACAATCAAGTCATCACTTGGGCATGCTCGATAGCCAACCCTATGACATTAACCTAGTAGAGCATGCG
>NW_026525206.1:67500-88901 GCF_943734705.1 Anopheles coustani
CTTAGAAGATGGAAGAACACAAGTACCCTTATCCCATGACTTGTGAGCGATTGGCATACGTTACCACATGAAGAGAAAAATTGGCTAAGTCCCGGATCCATATTATATGAAGAGAAATATCGGCTAAGTCCAGGATCCATATTATATGAAGAGAAATATCGGCTAAGTCCAGGATCCATATTATATGAAACGAAAAATCGGCTAAGTCCCGGATCCATATTATATGAAGAGAAAAATCGGCTAAGTCCAGGATCCATATATTATAACCTAATAATCGGCTAAGTCCAGGATCCATATATAATAACCTAATAATCGGCTAAGTCCAGGATCCATATTATATGAAGAGAAAAATCGGCTAAGTCCAGGATCCATATATGATAACCTAATAATCGGCTAAGTCCAGGATCCATATTATATGAAGAGAAAAATCGGCTAAGTCCAGGATCCATATATAATAACCTAATAATCGGCTAAGTCCAGGATCCATATAACATGAAGAGAAAAATCGGCTAAGTCCCAGATTGGGTCTGTCAGAAATACACTTCCAAGTTACCACACAAGCAAGCAAGATGGCCTAGTGATGGATCCATATGATATGAAGAGAAAAATCGGCTAAGTCCAGGATCCATATAATATGAAGAGAAAAATCGGCTAAGTCCCAGATTGGGTCTGTCAGAAATACACTTCCAAGTTACCACACAAGCAAGCAAGATGGCCTAGTGATGGATCCATATGATATGAAGAGAAAAATCGGCTAAGTCCAGGATCCATATAATATGAAGAAAAAAATCGGCTAAGTCCCAGATTGGGTCTGTCAGAAATACACTTCCAAGTTACCACACAAGCAAGCAAGATGGCCTAGTGATGGATCCATATGATATGAAGAGAAAAATCGGCTAAGTCCCAGATTGGGTCTGTCAGAAATACACTTCCAAGTTACCACACACGCAAGCAAGATGGCCTAGTGATGGATCCATATGATATGAAGAGAAAAATCGGCTAAGTCCAGGATCCATATAATATGAAGAGAAAAATCGGCTAAGTCCCAGATTGGGTCTGTCAGAAATACACTTCCAAGTTACCACACAAGCAAGCAAGATGGCCTAGTGAAGGATCCATATGACATGAAGAGAAAAATTGGCTAAGTCCAAGATTGGGTCTGTCAGACATACACTTTCAAGTTACCACACAAGCAAGCAAGATGGCCTAGTGATGGATCCATATAACATGAAGAGAAAAATCGGCTAAGTCCGAGATTGGGTCTGTCGGAAATACACTTTCAAGTTACCACACAAGCAAGCAAGTTACCACATGAAGAGAAAGCCGGCAAAGTCCGGGAATGTTACCACATGAACTGGAAAATGGGCAAAAACCTACCTTCACAGGCAACGTGAATAAGTCAGGCTGTAGACATCGGATCGACAAGCCAAAGACTGATATGGAAAGGAAATGAGTAGTACTAGCTTTCCTGAGAGTTGCAGAGCTTAGACTGCATATGAACGAAAGTTATTAAGCGTCAAAGTCAGAGAAGTTACCCAAAGGAACACAAGTTCCAACTTAGAGCATGTATACCGCCTAGACGGTAAGAGGTACGGCCAGGCTGAGGAATAAGGAAATGTTGGCCAACATGTTCCCTAACTATCCCCCGAAGACCGCAAAGCAATCCAACATCAACCAAGAAAGTTATAGCCCGATCAAGGAAACACCTACTTTGCACCGATATTGCACCAAATACATGTACCAAGCACCTTCGGTTGCATACCTGCAGGGGCTTACCATAGTAGGCCATGGAAGACCGATATACCGAACATAATCACTTTCTATCTCCTCGGGTGTTTGAGATAGCGCTTTGCGGTACAAGAACGAAAGTTAGACTATATCTTGGTGCATCTTTTTGCCCAAGATCACAAGACCCTATCTACCAAGGCAAGAAAGTTGTGTGGGGACAAAATGTCCAAAAGTGCCCAAAGTGGCACACTTGAACCATATATTCGAGAAAAACACAAGTGTGGGCCCGAGCTAGCAAGTTGAAATGTTCTGACCGTCAGTAGCCCTAGTTGAGGTGCACTTATCATTATATGAGGCCAACGTGCCAGCTAGTCTCTAAAGGGGCGATATGGGTGTTCCAAGGTTTGTACCCAATTGAGGAAAAAACAGGGTAAGGTACGGTGTACCGCGAATAACTCGGGCTATAGATGTCCGATCGATGAGTTTGGCATATGTATGGAAAGGTCTCGACGAGACCTAACTACCCTGAAAGTATGAAGGCAAAGACTTGAATGACCGGGAAGTTATTAAGTGCACAAGTGGTAAAGTTGCACCAAAGTCCATGTTACCCGAAGTGGTACATGAACACCCAATATTCGACCAAAACACAAGTTTAGAGACGAGCTAGCGAGCTACATTGTTCAGACCGTCAGTAGCCCGCATCAAGACACGCATTTAATTATACGGGGCCTAGCCGCTAGCTCGACTTGAAGTCGGTCATATGGTTGGTTGATGGTTTGGACCGACCACGTGGTGTACCAAGGTGATGTACCTTTCATGAATTAAAACTCTGGCTGTATGGCACTGAGCGACAAGCTAAGGTGTGATTTGGAATAGTCTTGAGTGGGACTATTTAGGAAAAATGCGAACAAAAAATCACAAAGTCCTTGGGCGAAGCTATTAGCGAAACATAGAGCAAATTGGTACCAAAAACTATGGAAATGGGACTTGAGTCAAAAATAACCGCAAGTTGGAGAAGAGATAGCAAGCTTGCGTAGAACAATTATATTTGGTGCATGGTATCACCAACAAAAAAGTATATGGGGCCAAGGTGCTGGCTGGCCTCCAAAGTGGAGATATGGGCGATCCAAAGTTTGTACCCAAGTACGAACAAGTATGGAAAAAACAGGGTAAGGTACCAAGTACCATTAATAACTTCGGCTGTAGATGGCCTAGCGAGGCAAACCGCATATCGTTGGAAAGGTATTGGGGAGACCTATCTACCCTGAAAGTTTCATGAGGCTGAGTTGAAAGACCACGGAGATATTAGGTGATGATGGTCCAATTCGGGGACCAAGTCGCAGGAAATGGCACTTGACCAAAATCACGCTTGGAAGGTGAATACCGGCTTACCGGTAAGAGATAGCGACTTGGCGTAGAATATTCATAAGTTGGGCGTGTAAAGACGCAACTTTCATTATATGGGGGCAACCCGGTCAGGGTGCTCCAAGTCGGTCGTTTGGTCGGTTTATGGTTTGGGCCGACCATGTGGTGTACCAAGAAGAGGTACCTTTCATGAATTATAACTCGGTCAGTTTGCCACCGAGCGACAAGTTGCGATGTGATTTGGAATGGTCTTGAGTGGGACTATCAAGCAAAAATACAAATAGAAAATCAGCTTGTCCATGGCCGAAGCTATTAGTGAAACATATAGCAAAATGGGTCCAAAAACGAATGAAATGGGACTTGGACCAAGAATAACGGCAAGTTGGAGAAGAGATAGCAAGTTGACGTAGAACATTTATATTTTGGGCATAGTATGACCAACAAAAAAGTATTTGGGGCCAAGGTGCTGGCTGGCCTCCAAAGTGGAGATATGGGCGATACAAAGTTTGTACCCAAGTACGAACAAGTATGGAAAAAACAGGGTAAGGTACCAAGTACCATTAATAACTTCGGCTGTATATGGCCGAGCGAGGCAAACGGCTCACCGTTGGAAAGGTCTCGGGGAGACCTATCTACCCTGAAAGTTTCATGAGGCTGAGTTGAAAGACCACGGAGATATTAGGTGATGATGGTCGTATTCGGGGACCAAGTCGCAGGAAATGGCACTTGACCAAAATCCCCCTTGGAAGGTGAATACCGGCTTACCGGTAAGAGATAGCGACTTGGCGTAGAATATTCATAAGTTGGGCGTGTAGAGACGCAACTTTCATTATATGGGGCCAACCCGGTCAGGGTGCTCCAAGTCGGTCGTTTGGTCGGTTTATGGTTTGGGCCGACCACGTGGTGTACCAAGTTGAGGTACCTTTCATGAATTATAACTCGGTCAGTTTGCCACCGAGCGACAAGCTGCGGTGTGTTTTGGAATGGTCTTGAGTGGGACTATCAAGGAAAAATACAAATAGAAAATCAGCTTGTCCATGGCCGAAGCTATTAGTGAAACATATAGCAAAATGGGTCCAAAAACGAATGAAATGGGACTTGGACCAAGAATAACGGCAAGTTGGAGAAGAGATAGCAAGTTGGCGTAGAACAATTATATTTGGTGCATGGCATGACCAACAAAAAAGTATATGGGGCCAAGGTGCTGGCTGGCCTCCAAAGTGGAGATATGGGCGATCCAAAGTTTGTACCCAAGTACGAACAAGTATGGAAAAAACAGGGTAAGGTACCAAGTACCATTAATAACTTCGGCTGTAGATGGCCGAGCGAGGCAAACGGCTCACCGTTGGAAAGGTCTCGGGGAGACCTATCTACCCTGAAAGTTTCATGAGGCTGAGTTGAAAGACCACGGAGATATTAGGTGATGATGGTCGTATTCGGGGACCAAGTCGCAGGAAATGGCACTTGACCAAAATCCCCCTTGGAAGGTGAATACCGGCTTACCGGTAAGAGATAGCGACTTGGCGTAGAATATTCATAAGTTGGGCGTGTAAAGACGCAACTTTCATTATATGGGGCCAACCCGGTCAGGGTGCTCCAAGTCGGTCGTTTGGTCGGTTTATTGTTTGGGCCGACCACGTGGTGTACCAAGTTGAGGTACCTTTCATGAATTATAACTCGGTCAGTTTGCCACCGAGCGACAAGCTGCGGTGTGTTTTGGAATGGTCTTGAGTGGGACTATCAAGGAAAAATACAAATAGAAAATCAGCTTGTCCATGGCCGAAGCTATTAGTGAAACATATAGCAAAATGGGTCCAAAAACGAATGAAATGGGACTTGGACCAAGAATAACGGCAAGTTGGAGAAGAGATAGCAAGTTGGCGTAGAACAATTATATTTGGTGCATGGTATGACCAACAAAAAAGTATATGAGGCCAAGGTGCTGGCTGGCCTCCAAAGTGGAGATATGGGCGATCCAAAGTTTGTACCCAAGTATGGCAAAAACTGGTAGAGGTACCTTTCATGAATTACTGCTCAGGCTGTATGGCACTTAGCGGGACGCTTGGCTCTGGTATGGAATAGTCTTGAGTGGGACTATCAAGGAAAAATACGAACAAAAAATCACCATGTCCACGGACGAAGGTATTAGCGAAACTTAGAGCGAAATTGCGACCAAGTCGCTGGAAATGGCCCTTGGACCAAGTATACCGTCAAGGCGGTACGAGATAGCGAGTTGACGTGGAATATTTATAAGTTTGCCTCCACGAGACGAAAGTTTAGTTATATGGGGCCAACCCGCTCAGGGTTGTCCAAGTCGGTCATATGGCTGATCGAAATTTTCGACCAAGTACTGAGAAAACAGGGTAAGGTACCGTGTACCTCGAATAACTTTGGCTGTAGATGTCCGAGCGAGGCAAACGGCATAGCGTTGGAAAGGTCTTGAGGTGTTCTAGGCACCCTGAAAGTTTGAAAAGGCTATCTGGAAAACTCGTGGAGATATTAGAGAAACATTGGGCCCAAAAGATACCAAGTCGCAGGAAATGGGCCCTCCAAGAACACCCTAAAATCCCAATTACGGCTAAGTTGCAGGCCAGCTAGCGAAGTGAAATGTTCTAGGCATAACTAGAACACGTTAATGCGCAACTTTTTGAATCAGAACTTTTTTCGATATCTGGCCCCCAAAGGGGGGATATGGGCGATCAAAGGATTTTTCCAAGTTTCGGTACTTTTTACGGTATCGCTCATAGCTCCGGCTGTATGCAAGCAAATGACAATCTAAGACATGATTTAGAACAGTATTGAGCAGTACTAACTTACGTTAGAACACAGCGAAGCGCTATCGGTTCATGGCAAGGCCGATATAAGCAGTCAAAGATGAAAAATGTTGACAAAATGAACAAAAATTACCTTGGTACGCGAATAGCGGCCAGGGATGAAGAGGTACGAAGGTGGTGTAGAAGAATTATAATTAGGGCTTGGTACGCTCTAAAAGTTTGCCGAAGACCGCAAAGCGCTCAGACCCATAGAAAGTGGCCATTTGGGCCGAACAGTGCGTGCAAAGAGGTGAAAATGCAAAAATTGCACTTTGGGGGGCGATTTGCGGGGGGAAGGAGGGGTCCGAGGGCAAAATGTCCCTTGACCAAAAAGTCTTATCTCGTCGAGATCTACAACATTGCCGAAGACCGCAAAGCGCTAGCTCGCAATCGAAAAATCGAGAATTTGAAAATTTTCTAAGTCTTGGGCTCCCTAAGGAAAAGTTTCAAAAATCACGTTTGTCCCCAATTTTGAAGGGGAAGGAGTCGGTTCCGGGGCATGGTGTCTTCGGCAAAATGTCTTATCTTTTTGCGTACTTTCGACTAGTTCAATAAAAATTTTTGACCCAAAATTTGTTCGGCGGACCCCTAGGTCGAAAAACCCGAAAAAAGTCGAAAAAAGTCGAAAATGTCGAAAAATGAGAAAACCTCATATTCGGACTCTACACGAGCCCCAGATATTGAAAAGTGAAATCCGCGGTCGATTTGGAACAAAAAATTGACCTAGGCAAAGTTGTATGGAGGTAGGGACCCCTGAGAAAAAAGTTTGGTCCCGAGGCTCCTTGGACCACCAAGTCCCTAGGTCGGACCAAAATCGGAAAAAATCCGACCAAAGTCGAAAGTGTCGAAAATTTTAAAAAACCCCTTTTGGGGCCCTATGGCCTCCCTAGATAATGAAAAGTGAGGTCCGCGGCCGATCCGGAAGAAAAACTTGACCTAGGCAAACTTGTATGACGGTGGGGACCCAAAAAAATTTCGATGAGTGTAGTTTAGACAGGCCGGAAAATGTATCGGTGGTCCGTATCAAGGGACGTCTTTTAGTTCCATGGGGTGGTGGTCGTCGAACAAAGTCGCCTAGGTCGACCACCAGAAAGACCAGTCGTGTTGTAATGGATGTTTTGACCACTTTACTAGGGAAACCTAGTAGGTCGAAGCAAATTTGGGGTTCGAGATGAGTTGGTGAAAGTTGGTCCAACCTAGGTGTGCTTGGTGGAGGTTGACCATGAAAGTAGAGCATGATGGGAATGACCATAACTTTGGTTCTAGATGTCGGATCGGTACACTTTCGGCAGTTTTGGAAAGGTGAAGGCCTGCTCTAGCTATGTTTCCTACCAAGCTGAGCGCCTACTAGTGACCCGGAGGAGGTATTAAGGGTCAAAGGCAAAAAGGGGTACCCTTAAGTGCGTGTGACCAAGAAAATGGGAAAAACGGTATCGCCTATAGCTCAGGCTGTATGGCTCGGATCGGAAAGCTTGGATATGCGTTGGAAAGGTCTTGACGAGCGCTAGCTATGTGTCCTACCAAGCGAAGCGCTAGGTGTTGAGCAAGTCGGTCATATTAGAGGGCAAAGGTGAAAAATGGTGGTTTAGAGGCGAAAATTCACCTTATGATCGAAAATAGCGGGCGAACGATAAGAGCTACGAACACGGCGTAGAACAATCATAAGTACGTTACCACAAGACCTAACTTTGGCCAATATAGAGCGAGAAGATCGGAGGTACCCATCAGGGTGATATGGCTGGTTCAAAGTTGGACCAAAACGAGACTTGAGAAATGGATTGAAACACGGTATCGCGAATAACTCAGGCTGTATGGAACGGATCGACAAGCTTAGATCAGTGTTGGAAAGGTCGAACCGAGCGCTAACTATAATCCCAAACAACCGAAGCGCTAAGTGTTGAGCAAAACTGAGTTATTAAGCGACAAAGTGGAAAAATAATACCAAAATGGCCAAAAATCACACAAGACCAAGAATACCGAGCAAGCGGTAAGAGATAGCGGGTTGACGTAGAATACTTATAAGTTTGCCTCTACGAGACCTAAAAGTCGTCCATAGAAAGCGAGAAGATCGGACCACTCTGGAAGGGTGATACGAGTGGTCAAAAATTAGCAAAAATGAAACATGGCTAAAATGGATTTGACTTGTGCACCATGTAGCTCCGGCTGTATGGCATGGATTGTTAAGCTAGGATATGTTTTGGAAAGGTAACACCCAGCGCTAGATACGACTAGAAGAAAGCAAAGCGCTAACTAGCATGATTTGGAAGTTATTAAGTGTCAAAGTCGAAAAATGTTACCAAAATTGAAACTCGAGTACATTGGGCCAAAAAGTACAAGTTGTGAAATTTGGACTTACGAGTAAAATACCGAGCAGGCGGTAAGAGATAGAGACTTGGTGTAGAACAATTATATGTTGGGCATGTTATAACCTATATTTGGCCCGAACATAGTGACGAGATCGGTGGTACCCAAAAGGGTGGTACAGGTGTTAGATGGTTTTCCCAGAGCATAAGCTCCACATGATATGGAAAACGGGAAACATCATAACTTCGGCTGTATGGCATGGAATGGAACGAACAAGGTATCGATGGAAAGAGAAAAGGTAGCGCTAACTATAATTCCTACCAAGCAAAGCGCTAGCATGTGACCGTTCGGGTGTTATTGTGAGTCAAAGTCAGAAATTGTTACCACGAGAGGCGAAAATCCGACTAAGTCCATGAATACCGGGCTGGCGGTAAGAGATACGGCTTGGCCGTAGAACATTTATAAGTTGGCCAAGACAAGGCCTAAGTTTCGTCCATAGACGACAAGAAGATCGAAGATACCTGAAGGTGAGATATGGGCGTCCCAAAGTGGGCCTTTGAAAAAGTGACAAACTTCCCTTATAACAGCATACACCAAATATCTCTGGCTCTATGGCACCGAATAAGAAGTTGAGCTCAGCGACAGAAAGGTGATAGTCAGCGCTAAATATCATACGAACAGAGTGAAGCGCTAAAGGGAAAGGATCTTGGTGATATAAGGTGACAAAGTCGAGAAAAGTTGCCTCAAAATCATGAAAAATGTGAAAAAATGGCTAAGTCCCGGGTGCCTTAAGGGCAGGTTAATCGAATGTACCGAGCTGGCGGTACGAGATAGAGACTTGGTGTAGAAAAATTATATGTTTGGCATGGCAAGACCTACATTCGGCCAATACAAAGTGAGAAGATCAAAGATACCCGCAAGGGTGATATTGGTGTCCAAAGGAAAAAAGCACTAAGTCTTGGGAAACTTATATGAAGAAAAAGGACCCTGATGGGTCATATGGGATGGATCGAAAAATCGGCTAAGTCCCAAAATGGGGATGTCAGAACTACACTCATGTGTTACCACATCAAGCAAGGCAAACTTATATGAAGCAAAGGACCCTGATGGGTCATATGGTATTGATCGAAAAATCGGCTAAGTCCCAAAATGGGGATGTCAGAACTACACTCAAATGTTACCACACCAAGCAAGGCAAACTTATATGAAGCAAAGGACCCTGATGGGTCATATGGTATTGATTGAAAAATCGGCTAAGTCCCAAAATGGGGATGTCAGAACTACACTCAAATGTTACCACACCAAGCAAGGCAAACTTATATGAAGCAAAGGACCCTGATGGGTCATATGGTATTTTACGAAAAATCGGCTAAGTCCCAAAATGGGGATGTCAGAACTACACTCAAATGTTACCACACCAAGCAAGGCAAACTTATATGAAGCAAAGGACCCTGATGGGTCATATGGTATGGATCGAAAAATCGGCTAAGTCCCAAAATGGGGATGTCAGAACTACACTCAAATGTTACCACACCAAGCAAGGCAAACTTATATGAAGCAAAGGACCCTGATGGGTCATATGGTATTTTACGAAAAATCGGCTAAGTCCCAAAATGGGGATGTCAGAACTACACTCAAATGTTACCACACCAAGCAAGGCAAACTTATATGAAGGAAAGGACCCTGATGGGTCATATGGTATTTTACGAAAAATCGGCTAAGTCCCAAAATGGGGATGTCAGAACTACACTCAAATGTTACCACACCAAGCAAGGCAAACTTATATGAAGGAAAGGACCCTGATGGGTCATATGGTATTTTACGAAAAATCGGCTAAGTCCCAAAATGGGGATGTCAGAACTACACTCAAATGTTACCACACCAAGCAAGGCAAACTTATATGAAGGAAAGGACCCTGATGGGTCATATGGTATTTTACGAAAAATCGGCTAAGTCCCAAAATGGGGATGTCAGAACTACACTCAAATGTTACCACACCAAGCAAGGCAAACTTATATGAAGGAAAGGACCCTGATGGGTCATATGGTATTTTACGAAAAATCGGCTAAGTCCCAAAATGGGGATGTCAGAACTACACTCAAATGTTACCACACCAAGCAAGGCAAACTTATATGAAGAAAAAGGACCCTGATGGGTCATATGGGATGGATCGAAAAATCGGCTAAGTCCCAAAATGGGGATGTCAGAACTACACTCATGTGTTACCACATCAAGCAAGGCAAACTTATATGAAGCAAAGGACCCTGATGGGTCATATGGTATTGATCGAAAAATCGGCTAAGTCCCAAAATGGGGATGTCAGAACTACACTCAAATGTTACCACACCAAGCAAGGCAAACTTATATGAACGAAAGGACCCTGATGGGTCATATGGTATTTTACGAAAAATCGGCTAAGTCCCAAAATGGGGATGTCAGAACTACACTCAAATGTTACCACACCAAGCAAGGCAAACTTATATGAAGGAAAGGACCCTGATGGGTCATATGGTATTTTACGAAAAATCGGCTAAGTCCCAAAATGGGGATGTCAGAACTACACTCAAATGTTACCACACCAAGCAAGGCAAACTTATATGAAGGAAAGGACCCTGATGGGTCATATGGTATGGATCGAAAAATCGGCTAAGTCCCAAAATGGGGATGTCAGAACTACACTCAAATGTTACCACACCAAGCAAGGCAAACTTATATGAAGGCAAGGACCCTGATGGGTCATATGGTATTTTACGAAAAATCGGCTAAGTCCCAAAATGGGGATGTCAGAACTACACTCAAATGTTACCACACCAAGCAAGGCAAACTTATATGAAGCAAAGGACCCTGATGGGTCATATGGTATTGATTGAAAAATCGGCTAAGTCCCAAAATGGGGATGTCAGAACTACACTCAAATGTTACCACACCAAGCAAGGCAAACTTATATGAAGCAAAGGACCCATATGGGTCATATGGTATTTTACGAAAAATCGGCTAAGTCCCAAAATGATGATGTCAGAACTACACTCAAATGTTACCATACCAAGCAAGGCAAACTTATATGAAGGAAAGGACCCATATGGGTCATATGGTATTTTACGAAAAATCGGCTAAGTCCCAAAATGAGGATGTCAGAACTACACTAAAAAGTTACCACACCAAGCAAGGCAAAGTACCTAGGTGAACCCTAGGAAGAAACACGGACCAAGTCAGATGGCCTAAGTCAATAGAACAAGTGACCTAGGCAAAGTTGTATGGCGCTGAGGACCCTGAAAAATCTGGTTAGTGTAGTTTAGACAGGGTAGGTTTTTGGGTCGGCCGAACCCCCTTATTTTGGGTTTTGGCCTCATCAAGAAGCTACACCTAGGCAAACTGCCTAGGGTGAAAGTGCGAAGACCAATCGAATAGTAAGACAAGTTTTGACCGATCGCCCTAGGCAAGCTTGTATGAAGAAAGGGACCCTATGGGTCATATGGAAATACATGAAAAATCGGCTAAGTCCCAAAATTGGGATGTCTGAACTACACTAAAAAGTTACCACATCAAGCAAGGCAAAGTACCTAGGTGAACCCTAGCAAGAAACACGGACCAAGTCAGATGGCCTAAGTCAAGAGAACAAGTGACCTAGGCAAAGTTGTATGACGGTGAGGACCCTGAAAAATCTGGTTAGTGTAGTTTAGACAGGGGAGGTTTTTGGGTCGGCTGAACCTCCTTATTTTGGGTTTTGACCTCCTCAAGAAGCTACACCTAGGCAAACTGCCTAGGGTGAAAGTGCGAAGACCAATCGAATAGTAAGACAAGTTTTGACCGATCGCCCTAGGCAAGCTTGTATGAAGAAAGGGACCCTATGGGTCATATGGAAATACATGAAAAATCGGCTAAGTCCCAAAATTGGGATGTCTGAACTACACTAAAAAGTTACCACAGCAAGCAAGGCAAAGTACCTAGGTGAACCCTAGGAAGAAACACGGACCAAGTCAGATGGCCTAAGTCAAGAGTACAAGTGACCTAGGCAAAGTTGTATGGCGCTGAGGACCCTGAAAAATCGGGTTAGTGTAGTTCAGACAGGGGAGGTTTCTGGGTCGGCTGAACCTCCTTATTTCGGGTTTTGGCCTCCTCAAGAAGACAGACCTAGGCAAACTGCCTAGGGTGAAAGTGCGAAGACCAATCGAATAGTAAGACAAGTTTTGACCGATCGCCCTAGGCAAGCTTGTATGAAGAAAGGGACCCTATGGGTCATATGGAAATACATGAAAAATCGGCTAAGTCCCAAAATTGGGATGTCTGAACTACACTAAAAAGTTACCACATCAAGCAAGGCAAAGTACCTAGGTGAACCCTAGGAAGAAACACGGACCAAGTCAGATGGCCTAAGTCAAGAGTACAAGTGACCTAGGCAAAGTTGTATGGCGCTGAGGACCCTGAAAAATCGGGTTAGTGTAGTTCAGACAGGGGAGGTTTCTGGGTCGGCTGAACCTCCTTATTTCGGGTTTTGGCCTCCTCAAGAAGACAGACCTAGGCAAAGTGCCTAGGGTGAAAGTGCGAAGACCAATCGAATAGTAAGACAAGTTTTGACCGATCGCCCTAGGCAAGCTTGTATGAAGAAAGGGACCCTATGGGTCATATGGAAATATACGAAAAATCGGCTAAGTCCCGAAATTGGGATGTCTGAACTACACTAAAAAGTTACCACATCAAGCAAGGCAAAGTACCTAGGTGAACCCTAGGAAGAAACACGGACCAAGTCAGATGGCCTAAGTCAAGAGTACAAGTGACCTAGGCAAAGTTGTATGGCGCTAAGGACCATGAAAAATCGGGTTAGTGTAGTTAAGACAGGGGAGGTTTCAGGGTCGGCTGGACCTCCTTATTTCGGGTTTTGGCCTCCTCAAGAAGACAGACCTAGGCGAACTGCCTAGGGTGAAAGTGCGAAGACCAATCGAATAGTAAGACAAGTTTTGACCGATCGCCCTAGGCAAGCTTGTATGAAGAAAGGGACCCTATGGGTCATATGGAAATATACGAAAAATCGGCTAAGTCCCAAAATTGGGATGTCAGAACTACACTATAAAGTTACCACATTAGCAAGGCAGACTTGTATGAAGAACGGGACCCTGGTGAAAGTAGCAAATATCCCAAACCGAACATGAATATTATACACACAAGAGTACGAACATAAAGGAACACGGACCAAGCGTACCGAGAGAATCGGTACTATAGAACCCTCGTGGTTCTACACAAAGACTTTATGTTAGGGGTTCAAGCCCCATAGTACTCAAACGGTGACAGTAGCAAATATCCCAAAACGAACGTGAATCTTATTCACAAGAGTACGAACATAAAGGAACACGGACCAAGCGTACCGAGAGAATCGGTACTATAGAGCCCTCGTGGTTCTACACAAAGACTTTATGTTCGGGGTTCACACCCCAAATCGAACGTGGAATTTACTTTCTGATGGTCATGCGGTCGTCCAAAGGGGTCTAGTATCCTGGGATGACAAGCATCACGGGCACAGCTCGTATCAAAACAGTCGAAGAGGCCCGCGAAAGCTTGCTTTCCATGGCTATGCGATGCACAAATTGAGTTTACTCACCGTAGTATAAAACGAACGAACCGAACCTATCCGAGTAGGGATAATGGGCGCAGTAACATACTTCTGTGACCCAGCGAGAGTTGAACGAGGTGACATGAACTGTCAGTGGCTTATATCAGATGGGATACATACATGAGATTGCTTTCAAATCTACACTCGAAAACCTAACCAAGTAAAAGCGAACGTGGGAAGGATTCGAAACCGGTCACGAAATCTTAAGCTGGAAAGAGTCATCACTATGGATACATATTATGCGAAACCAATCAAGTGCTCAGTACTGATCCAAAACCTAAGAGCACTAGTGAACACCTTATTCTCACCCTAGTTCACATCCAAGTGATCGACCACGTGTGTGAAGCAAAGACCAATCGAATTCCTCAATGAACCGAACACTATGAACAAATGGCCAGAAACGTTATAACTATCCAAACATCCTACTATCTAGCGAAAGTCATCACGATGGAACCATACAATGATCTTAACCTATAGCGCTCACCTATTCCTACCCAGAGTGCAAGTGAACAGATTGCCCACCCTTACCAGTTCACAACCACGTGATCGACTAACATACCGAGGTTACCACAAGTCAAAGTTATACGTTTACAAGCGCAAGACCAATCGAAAACCCCGAAAGCAATCTCGACCCAAAATGTATTATCCGTGAGTGTAGTCGAGTCTCGTACTCGTCATCTGTAATCGTCGGATAGAATATCCAGTACACGGTTGTCTTTCCAAATGAAATCTACATACAGAACTCGCTCTTGGCAAATGGGTGGCATTGGCGCAATCAGGAGCGAGTTCCCGTCCGGGTGCCAAGTGATTGGCAAATGTCTGGGGGAAAGCAACCATATGTTGATTTGTCTGTTAGTGTACTGGGTGTTTGAGGTATGTAGTATCCACGCTTGGTTGGGTGTGTCAGAGGACCATGGATGCGTTCACAACCCCAATTGGGGTACATCGGGAATGATTTTGTGGAACCGATGTGCCCGGCACACACTAAGTTTTGTTGCAAGTTAATAGTGTGCCATGTCCGGGGGGGTTGTGATTAAACTCTGGTGAATTGCGTACTGTGGTGATTGGGGTATGAAAGCCCCGCAGTTGCAATGATCGGACGCGCCTAGCGTGTCCTTTAGTTGATGGTAGGGAAATGAAGGCCCTTGTCAGCTCACCTAAGTATTCATGGAAGTTTGGCATAAGGTCGCTGTGGTAGGGGTATGAAGGCCCCGTCAGCGCATGCACAATCGGGCGCACGTGCGCTTAGCGGAGTCGAATGCCGCTCAAGTGCCTGTCCGGTGCATCGGGTGTGTGTGATACGAGGGCAATGAGGTTCGCACGGGGGCTCGCCTCCCGTGTGCTACCGGACTTGACAACATATAGAACGTGGTGTTTGCTCCTCCGGGTGCAATGGGACAATGAACATTCGAACGCAAAGTCGGAATTCTGGTTGATCCTACCAGTAATATACGCTCGTCTCAAAGGTTAAGCCATGCATGTCTAAGTACAAACAGATTTAATGTGAAACCGCATAAGGCTCAGTATAACAGCTATAATTTACGAGATCATCAACCTAGTTACTTGGATAACTGTGGAAAATCTAGAGCTAATACATGCAACATGCCAGGACCCTCGCGGGAACTGGTGCACTTATTAGTCAAACCAATCGCGGGTTCTCCGTGTCATTGAGTTGAAGTCTGGATAATGATGCTGATCGTATGGTCTCGCACCGACGACAGATCTCGCAAATATCTGCCCTATCAACTATGGATGGTAGTATAGAGGACTACCATGGTTGCAACGGGTAACGGGGAATCAGGGTTCGATTCCGGAGAGGGAGCCTGAGAAATGGCTACCACATCCAAGGAAGGCAGCAGGCGCGTAAATTACCCAATCCCGGGACGGGGAGGTAGTGACGAGAAATAACAATATGAAACTCTTTAATGATGTTTCATAATTGGAATGAGTAGAGCATAAATCCTTCTACGAGGATCAAGTGGAGGGCAAGTCTGGTGCCAGCAGCCGCGGTAATTCCAGCTCCACTAGCGTATATTAAAATTGTTGCGGTTAAAACGTTCGAAGTTGATACTTGTCCAACACAGTCCGGCTCCGCCGACCCGGTCAACCCGTGGTCGGTGGGCCAAGTCGGAATCTGGTTGCGACTCAATGGTGTGGTAGGGCACCAAGTCTGTGTCATGGTGTGCCCTTCAACGGGTGCAAGTGTAACATAGAGCTCGACCGCTCACGTTTACCTTGAACAAATTAGAGTGCTTAAAGCAGGGTGCCCAAACGCCCTAGAATAATCTTGCATGGAATAATGGAATACGACCTTGGTCTAATCTTTCATTGGTTTGTACTCAGACCGGAGGTAATGATTAACAGAAGTAGTTGGGGACACTAGTATTACGGCGCGAGAGGTGAAATTCGTAGACCGTCGTAAGACTAACTAAAGCGAAGGCATTTGTCAAGGATGCTTTCTTTAATCAAGAACGAAAGTTAGAGGATCGAAGGCGATTAGATACCGCCCTAGTTCTAACCGTAAACGATGCCAACTAGCAATTGGGAGACGCTACAACCAGGTGCTCTCAGTAGCTTCCGGGAAACCAAAGTCAGGTTCCGGGGGAAGTATGGTTGCAAAGTTGAAACTTAAAGGAATTGACGGAAGGGCACCACAATGAAATGGAGCTTGCGGTTCAATTTGACTCAACACGGGAAAACTTACCAGGTCCGAACTTATGGAGGTGAGACAGATTAATAGCTCTTTCTCAAATTTAAGGGTAGTGGTGCATGGCCGTTCTTAGTTCGTGGATTGATTTGTCTGGTTAATTCCGATAACGAACGTGACTCACATATGCTAACTAGAACGCAGTCAGCGTTAATGCGTCGATGCCGATTGGAACGGGTTAGGACCTTTCGGTGGAGTATGACCTGACACCTTCGCTGTTCGTGTGCGCAAGTGCACTTACGGTACGCTGCTTAGCAGGACAATTTGTGTTTAGCAAAATGAGATCGAGCGATAACAGGTCCGTGATGCCCTTAGATGTTCTGGGCTACACGCGTGCTACAATGTGGGTAGCAGCGTGTCTCCTATTCCGAGAGGAACGGGAAATCACTCAAATACTCACTTAGTAGGGATTATGGATTGCAATGGTCCATATGAACTCGGAACTTCTAGTAAGTGCTGGTCATCAGCCAGCGTTGAATACGTCCCTGCCCTTTGTACACACCGCCCGTCGCTACTACCGATGGATTATTTAGTGAGGTCTTTGGAGATGATCGTTCGCTGGATCCTCGTGAACCGCGTCTGCTTTATCGAAGTTGACCGAACTTGATGATTTAGAGGAAGTAAAAGTCGTAACAAGGTTTCCGTAGGTGAACCTGCGGAAGGATCATTAGTGGCCAAGTGATCCTTCCAGAAGTCCGAACCTGCGGGTTGAGACTTCGGCACAAGTTGCCATATGATAATTGACGAAACACTATAGAAGTCCGAACCTGCGGGTTGAGACTTAGGCACAAGTTGCCATATGAACATTGACGAAACACTATGAAGTCCGAACCTGCGGGTTGAGACTTAGGCACAAGTTGCCTTATACATGACTTCGAACAAATACACAAGTCCGAACCTGCGGGTTGAGACTTAGGCACAAGTTGCCATATGAAAGTTGACGAAACACTAACAAGTCCGAACCTGCGGGTTGAGACTTAGGCACACGTTGCCTTATACATGACTTCGAACAAATACACAAGTCCGAACCTGCGGGTTGAGACTTAGGCACAAGTTGCCTTATACATACATTGGCCAAATAAACAGAAGTCCGAACCTGCGGGTTGAGACTTAGGCACAAGTTGCCATATTATATTCGATCAAACACTAAGTAGTCCGAACCTGCGGGTTGAGACTCAAGACCGTAACAAGATGTCACTATACAAGTCCGAACCTAAGGGTTGAGACTTAATGCGATCTAGATACCAAGTTGACATCCAATACCTGTTGAGCAAAACCAAAGATTCCCTGTTCTCGAATGATTACACTATATAACAGGGAATCTTGAAGAAATCAAGCAAGCGTGAAACAAAGTCATCACTTGGGCATGCTCGATAGCCAACCACATGACCTTAACCTAAGAGAGCATGCAAACCACATGATACCTATAAACGATTAACCCGCCCTAGTTCAATCGTTCACCAAGTGATGACTTCAGTATGGCTAAGAGAAAAACTTTTAAATGGGAAAAACTCTAAGTCCGAACCTCCGGGTTGAGACTTCCGCGTCGGAGGTGGGCGCACCTCCTATCCGAAAGATGGTGAATCAGGGGTGTTCGATCAGCAATGGTCGGATGCCCCGTCGTAGTCCAACTATGACAATCAAAGTCAAGACCTCCGGGTTGAGACTTTCCGCGAGTACAAGCATAAAGGAACACGGACCAAGCCGTACCGAGAGAATCGGTACTAGAGCCCTCGTGGTTCTACATTGAGAGAGCCCTCGTGGTTCTCATTAGGGGCTTTATGCAAGTCGTACTCAATACTGTGGTGTGAAGTATAAAGTATAGTCTTCGCCTGGTCCACGCTGCTTCGGCGGTCCTGGGTAAGATAGTTCATTCTAGCTTGCCCTATAGTGGAATGAGGACACTTAATGCTTCGTCTTTTAGCGGCGGCTAGACTCCTCCTCACGGGGAACGAGTTGACGCACACAGCGGCGGCTTACGCACTATGGCAATCATGGATGCCTGAAGATTCCGTGAAGTTCTCCCCTGGTCCACGCTGCCTCGGCAGTCCTGGGTAAAATGGAATATTTCCAGCTTGCCCTATAGTGGAAGAGGACTATCCAACAATACAAAGTCAAGACCTCCGGGTTGAGACTTTCCGCGTCGGTGGTGTCGCGCACCGCCTATCCGAAAGATGGTGTAACAGGGGTGTTCGATCAGCAATGGTCGGATGCCCCGTCATAGTCCAACTATGACAACCAAAGTCAAGACCTCCGGGTTGAGACTTTCCGCGTCCGGAGGTACGCGTACCGCCTACCCGAAAGATGGTGTGCTTCTGGGGTATTCGATGAGTCGGATACCCCGTCGTAGTCCAACTATGACAATACAAAGTCAAGACCTCCGGGTTGAGACTTCCGCGTCGGAGGTGCGCGCACCGCCTACCCGAAAGATGATGAATCAGGGGTGTTCGATCAGCAATGGTCGGATGCCCCGTCGTAGTCCAACTATGACAATCAAAGTCAAGACCTCCGGGTTGAGACTTCCGCGTCCGGAGGTACGCGTACCGCCTACCCGAAAGATGGTGAATCAGGGGTGTTCGATCAGCTATGGTCGGATGCCCCGTCGTAGTCCAACTATGACAATCAAAGTCAAGACCTCCGGGTTGAGACTTTCTGCGAGTACATGCATAAAGGAACACGGACCAAGCCGTACCGAGAGAATCGGTACTAGAGCCCTCGTGGTTCTACATTGAGAGAGCCCTCGTGGTTCTCATTAGGGGCTTTATGCAAGTCGTACTCAATACTGTGGTGTGAAGTATAAAGTATAGAGTCCTCCACTGGTCCACGCTGCTCCGGCGGTCCTGGGTAAGATAGTTCATTCTAGCTTGCCCTATGTGGAAGAGGACTCAATACCCTACCTGTTGAGCTTGAAACAAAGTCATCACTTGGGCATGCTCATATTGCCATACAATATTCCATTATCTACTAATGAGCATGCAGCTATATGATTATAACCTGTAAACGATTACCCCGCCGTAGTTCAGCGCTTCAACCAAGTGATGACTTCAGTATGGCTAGTGTGTGAAGTATAAAGTATAGTCCTCCCCTGGTCCACACTGCTTCGGCGGTCCTGGGTAAGATAGTTAGTTCTAGCTTGCCCTATGTGGAAGAGGACACCATACTTAATACTGTGGTGTAATGAACAAAGTATAGTCCTCCACTGGTCCACGCTGCTTTGCAGTCCTGGGTAAGATAGTTAATTCTAGCTTGCCCTATGTGGAAGAGGGCATACAAGACAAAGTATAGTTCTCCCCTGGTCCACGCTGCTTCGGCGGTCCTGGGTAAGATAGTTAATTCTAGCTTGCCCTATGTGGAAGAGAGCATACATGAACCAAGAACGAAGGTTATGATCGAGGAATGATTCGACAACTCACCGATGGTATGAAATGTGAAGAATTCAAGCAAGCACACAATCAAGTCATCACTTGGGCATGCTCGATAGCCAACCCTATGACATTAACCTAGTAGAGCATGCGAAAACCAATATATATACAAGTAATGTAAACGATGCCCCTCCCTAGTTCAGCGCTTCAACCAAGTGATGACTTCAGAATGGCTAAATCAAATCGGTTCAAAACATACCATCGGTACCCTATTGAAACACACAAGTCGATATCAAACCTCATGATTGTGTAGTCCTCCACTGGTCCACGCCGCTTCGGCGGTCCTGGGTAAGATAGTTCATTCTAGCTTGCCCTATGTGGAAGAGGGCACATTACTCAATACTGTGGTGTGAAGTATAAAGTTCAGTTCTCCCCTGGTCCACGCTGCTTCGGCGGTCCTGGGTAAGATAGTTCATTCTAGCTTGCCCTATGTGGAAGAGGACACTTAATACTTCGTCTCTAAGCGGCGGCTTGACTCCTCCCTACGGGGAACGGGTTTACGCGCACAGCGGCGGCTTACGCACTATGGCAGTCATGGATGCCTTACGTTTCTATGAAAAGTGTGTTCCTCCCCTGGTCCACGCTGCTTCGGCAGTCCTGGGTAAGATAGTTAGTTCTAGCTTGCCCTATGTGGAAGAGGACACGTAGACTTACTGTGGTGTGAAGTATAAAGTTCAGTTCTCCCCTGGTCCACGCCGCTTCGGCCGTCCTGGGTAAAATGGATTCATCCAGCTTGCCCTATGTGGAATGAGGACACTTTATGCTTCGTCTCTAAGCGGCGGCTTGCTCCTCCCTACGGGGAACGGGTATACGCGCACAGCGGCGGCTTACGTTATGGCAGTCATGGATGCCTTACGTTTCCATGAAAAGTGTGTTCCTCCCCTGGTCCACGCTGCTTTGGCAGTCCTGGGTAAGATAGTTAGTTCTAGCTTGCCCTATGTGGAAGAGGACACGTAGACTTACTGTGGTGTGAAGTATAAGGTTCAGTTCTCCCCTGGTCCACGCCGCTTCGGCCGTCCTGGGTAAAATGGATTAATCCAGCTTGCCCTATGTGGAATGAGGACACTTTATGCTTCGTCTCTAAGCGGCGGCTTGCTCCTCCCTACGGGGAACGGGTATACGCGCACAGCGGCGGCTTACGCAAGTTAGTCACCCTCGGCAGTGGATCACTCGGCTCATGGATCGATGAAGACCGCAGCTAACTGCGCGTCATAATGTGAACTGCAGGACACATGAACATTGATAAGTTGAACGCATATTGCACGTCGTGGGAACCTACCATGATGTACAGATGACTGAGCGCTTATATTTGAGAAATGTATCGCATACATTTAACTACGCCGTGACACCCGTCACGAGACGTGCACCATGATGTTAACTAGGGTCGCGACGACCCGCTAGCATTAAAGAACCCGTGGTTTACAATATACTGGCATTGGAATTCGAAGTATTTAGAG
>NW_026525207.1:0-17500 GCF_943734705.1 Anopheles coustani
GCGAGACCATACGATCAGCATCATTATCCAGACTTCAACTCAATGACACGGAGAACCCGCGATTGGTTTGACTAATAAGTGCACCAGTTCCCGCGAGGGTCCTGGCATGTTGCATGTATTAGCTCTAGATTTTCCACAGTTATCCAAGTAACTAGGTTGATGATCTCGTAAATTATAGCTGTTATACTGAGCCTTATGCGGTTTCACATTAAATCTGTTTGTACTTAGACATGCATGGCTTAACCTTTGAGACGAGCGTATATTACTGGTAGGATCAACCAGAATTCCGACTTTGCGTTCGAATGTTCATTGTCCCATTGCACCCGGAGGAGCAAACACCACGTTCTATATGTTGTCAAGTCCGGTAGCACACGGGAGGCGAGCCCCCGTGCGAACCTCATTGCCCTCGTATCACACACACCCGATGCACCGGACAGGCACTTGAGCGGCATTCGACTCCGCTAAGCGCACGTGCGCCCGATTGTGCATGCGCTGACGGGGCCTTCATACCCCTACCACAGCGACCTTATGCCAAACTTCCATGAATACTTAGGTGAGCTGACAAGGGCCTTCATTTCCCTACCATCAACTAAAGGACACGCTAGGCGCGTCCGATCATTGCAACTGCGGGGCTTTCATACCCCAATCACCACAGTACGCAATTCACCAGAGTTTAATCACAACCCCCCCGGACATGGCACACTATTAACTTGCAACAAAACTTAGTGTGTGCCGGGCACATCGGTTCCACAAAATCATTCCCGATGTACCCCAATTGGGGTTGCGAACGCATTCACGGTCCTCTGACACACCCAACCAAGCGTGGATACTACATACCTCAAACACCCAGTACACTAACAGACAAATCAATATATGGTTGCTTTCCCCCAGACATTTGCCAATCACTTGGCACCCGGACGGGAACTCGCTCCTGATTGCGCCATTGCCACCCATTTGCCAAGAGCGAGTTCTGTATGTAGATTTCATTTGGAAAGACAACCGTGTACTGGATATTCTATCCGACGATTACAGATGACGAGTACGAGACTCGACTACACTCACGGATAATACATTTTGGGTCGAGATTGCTTTCGGGGTTTTCGATTGGTCTTGCGCTTGTAAACGTATAACTTTGACTTGTGGTAACCTCGGTATGTTAGTCGATCACGTGGTTGTGAACTGGGTACGGGTGGGCAATCTGTTCACTTGCACTCTGGGTAGGAATATGGTGAGCGCTATAGGTTAAAGATCATGGTATGGTTCCATCGTGATGACTTTCGCTAGATAGTAGGATGTTTGGATAGTTATAACGTTTTTGGCCATTTGTTCATAGTGTTCGGTTCATTGAGGAATTCGATTGGTCTTTGCTTCACACACGTGGTCGATCACTTGGATGTGAACTAGGGTGAGATTAAGGTGTTCACTAGTGCTCTTCGGTTTTGGATCAGTACTGAGCACTTGATTGGTTTCGCATAATATGTATCCATAGTGATGACTCTTTCCAGCTTAAGATTTCGTTACCAGTTTCGAATCCTCCCCACGTTCGCTTTTACTTGGTTAGGTTTTCGAGTGTAGATTTGAAAGCAATCTCATGTATGTATCCCATCTGATATAAGCCACTGACAGTTCATGTCACCTCGTTCAACTCTCGCTGGGTCACAGAAGTATGTTACTGCGCCCATTATCCCTACTCGGATAGGTTCGGTTCGTTCGTTTTATACTACGGTGAGTAAACTCAATTTGTGCATCGCATAGCCATGGAAAGCAAGCTTTCGCGGGCCTCTTCGACTGTTTTGATACGAGCTGTGCCCGTGATGCTTGTCATCCCAGGATACTAGACCCCTTTGGACGACCGCATGACCATCAGAAAGTAAATTCCACGTTCGATTTGGGGTGTGAACCCCGAACATAAAGTCTTTGTGTAGAACCACGAGGGCTCTATAGTACCGATTCTCTCGGTACGCTTGGTCCGTGTTCCTTTATGTTCGTACTCTTGTGAATAAGATTCACGTTCGTTTTGGGATATTTGCTACTGTCACCGTTTGAGTACTATGGGGCTTGAACCCCTAACATAAAGTCTTTGTGTAGAACCACGAGGGTTCTATAGTACCGATTCTCTCGGTACGCTTGGTCCGTGTTCCTTTATGTTCGTACTCTTGTGTGTATAATATTCATGTTCGGTTTGGGATATTTGCTACTTTCACCAGGGTCCCGTTCTTCATACAAGTCTGCCTTGCTAATGTGGTAACTTTATAGTGTAGTTCTGACATCCCAATTTTGGGACTTAGCCGATTTTTCGTATATTTCCATATGACCCATAGGGTCCCTTTCTTCATACAAGCTTGCCTAGGGCGATCGGTCAAAACTTGTCTTACTATTCGATTGGTCTTCGCACTTTCACCCTAGGCAGTTCGCCTAGGTCTGTCTTCTTGAGGAGGCCAAAACCCGAAATAAGGAGGTTCGGCCGACCCTGAAACCTCCCCTGTCTGAACTACACTAACCCGATTTTTCAGGGTCCTCAGCGCCATACAACTTTGCCTAGGTCACTTGTACTCTTGACTTAGGCCATCCGACTTGGTCCGTGTTTCTTCCTAGGGTTCACCTAGGTACTTTGCCTTGCTTGATGTGGTAACTTTTTAGTGTAGTTCAGACATCCTAATTTTGGGACTTAGCCGATTTTTCATGTATTTCCATATGACCCATAGGGTCCCTTTCTTCATACAAGCTTGCCTAGGGCGATCGGTCAAAACTTGTCTTACTATTCGATTGGTCTTCGCACTTTCACCCTAGGCAGTTCGCCTAGGTCTGTCTTCTTGAGGAGGCCAAAACCCGAAATAAGGAGGTCCAGCCGACCCTGAAACCTCCCCTGTCTTAACTACACTAACCCGATTTTTCATGGTCCTTAGCGCCATACAACTTTGCCTAGGTCACTTGTACTCTTGACTTAGGCCATCTGACTTGGTCCGTGTTTCTTCCTAGGGTTCACCTAGGTACTTTGCCTTGCTTGATGTGGTAACTTTTTAGTGTAGTTCAGACATCCCAATTTCGGGACTTAGCCGATTTTTCGTATAATTCCATATGACCCATAGGGTCCCTTTCTTCATACAAGCTTGCCTAGGGCGATCGGTCAAAACTTGTCTTACTATTCGATTGGTCTTCGCACTTTCACCCTAGGCACTTTGCCTAGGTCTGTCTTCTTGAGGAGGCCAAAACCCGAAATAAGGAGGTTCAGCCGACCCAGAAACCTCCCCTGTCTGAACTACACTAACCCGATTTTTCAGGGTCCTCAGCGCCATACAACTTTGCCTAGGTCACTTGTACTCTTGACTTAGGCCATCTGACTTGGTCCGTGTTTCTTCCTAGGGTTCACCTAGGTACTTTGCCTTGCTTGATGTGGTAACTTTTTAGTGTAGTTCAGACATCCCAATTTTGGGACTTAGCCGATTTTTCATGTATTTCCATATGACCCATAGGGTCCCTTTCTTCATACAAGCTTGCCTAGGGCGATCGGTCAAAACTTGTCTTACTATTCGATTGGTCTTCGCACTTTCACCCTAGGCAGTTTGCCTAGGTCTGTCTTCTTGAGGAGGCCAAAACCCGAAATAAGGAGGTTCAGCCGACCCAGAAACCTCCCCTGTCTGAACTACACTAACCCGATTTTTCAGGGTCCTCAGCGCCATACAACTTTGCCTAGGTCACTTGTACTCTTGACTTAGGCCATCTGACTTGGTCCGTGTTTCTTCCTAGGGTTCACCTAGGTACTTTGCCTTGCTTGCTGTGGTAACTTTTTAGTGTAGTTCAGACATCCCAATTTTGGGACTTAGCCGATTTTTCATGTATTTCCATATGACCCATAGGGTCCCTTTCTTCATACAAGCTTGCCTAGGGCGATCGGTCAAAACTTGTCTTACTATTCGATTGGTCTTCGCACTTTCACCCTAGGCAGTTTGCCTAGGTGTAGCTTCTTGAGGAGGCCAAAACCCGAAATAAGGAGGTTCAGCCGACCCAGAAACCTCCCCTGTCTGAACTACACTAACCCGATTTTTCAGGGTCCTCAGCGCCATACAACTTTGCCTAGGTCACTTGTACTCTTGACTTAGGCCATCTGACTTGGTCCGTGTTTCTTCCTAGGGTTCACCTAGGTACTTTGCCTTGCTTGCTGTGGTAACTTTTTAGTGTAGTTCAGACATCCCAATTTTGGGACTTAGCCGATTTTTCATGTATTTCCATATGACCCATAGGGTCCCTTTCTTCATACAAGCTTGCCTAGGGCGATCGGTCAAAACTTGTCTTACTATTCGATTGGTCTTCGCACTTTCACCCTAGGCAGTTTGCCTAGGTGTAGCTTCTTGAGGAGGCCAAAACCCGAAATAAGGAGGTTCAGCCGACCCAGAAACCTCCCCTGTCTGAACTACACTAACCCGATTTTTCAGGGTCCTCAGCGCCATACAACTTTGCCTAGGTCACTTGTACTCTTGACTTAGGCCATCTGACTTGGTCCGTGTTTCTTCCTAGGGTTCACCTAGGTACTTTGCCTTGCTTGCTGTGGTAACTTTTTAGTGTAGTTCAGACATCCCAATTTTGGGACTTAGCCGATTTTTCATGTATTTCCATATGACCCATAGGGTCCCTTTCTTCATACAAGCTTGCCTAGGGCGATCGGTCAAAACTTGTCTTACTATTCGATTGGTCTTCGCACTTTCACCCTAGGCAGTTTGCCTAGGTGTAGCTTCTTGAGGAGGTCAAAACCCAAAATAAGGAGGTTCAGCCGACCCAAAAACCTCCCCTGTCTAAACTACACTAACCAGATTTTTCAGGGTCCTCACCGTCATACAACTTTGCCTAGGTCACTTGTTCTATTGACTTAGGCCATCTGACTTGGTCCGTGTTTCTTCCTAGGGTTCACCTAGGTACTTTGCCTTGCTTGGTGTGGTAACTTTTTAGTGTAGTTCTGACATCCTCATTTTGGGACTTAGCCGATTTTTCGTAAAATACCATATGACCCATATGGGTCCTTTCCTTCATATAAGTTTGCCTTGCTTGGTATGGTAACATTTGAGTGTAGTTCTGACATCATCATTTTTAGACTTAGCCGATTTTTCGTAAAATACCATATGACCCATATGGGTCCTTTGCTTCATATAAGTTTGCCTTGCTTGGTGTGGTAACATTTGAGTGTAGTTCTGACATCCCCATTTTGGGACTTAGCCGATTTTTCAATCAATACCATATGACCCATCAGGGTCCTTTGCTTCATATAAGTTTGCCTTGCTTGGTGTGGTAACATTTGAGTGTAGTTCTGACATCCCCATTTTGGGACTTAGCCGATTTTTCGTAAAATACCATATGACCCATCAGGGTCCTTGCCTTCATATAAGTTTGCCTTGCTTGGTGTGGTAACATTTGAGTGTAGTTCTGACATCCCCATTTTGGGACTTAGCCGATTTTTCAATCAATACCATATGACCCATCAGGGTCCTTTGCTTCATATAAGTTTGCCTTGCTTGGTGTGGTAACATTTGAGTGTAGTTCTGACATCCCCATTTTGGGACTTAGCCGATTTTTCAATCAATACCATATGACCCATCAGGGTCCTTTGCTTCATATAAGTTTGCCTTGCTTGGTGTGGTAACATTTGAGTGTAGTTCTGACATCCCCATTTTGGGACTTAGCCGATTTTTCGTAAAATACCATATGACCCATCAGGGTCCTTTGCTTCATATAAGTTTGCCTTGCTTGGTGTGGTAACATTTGAGTGTAGTTCTGACATCCCCATTTTGGGACTTAGCCGATTTTTCGTAAAATACCATATGACCCATCAGGGTCCTTTGCTTCATATAAGTTTGCCTTGCTTGGTGTGGTAACATTTGAGTGTAGTTCTGACATCCCCATTTTGGGACTTAGCCGATTTTTCGTAAAATACCATATGACCCATCAGGGTCCTTTGCTTCATATAAGTTTGCCTTGCTTGGTGTGGTAACATTTGAGTGTAGTTCTGACATCCCCATTTTGGGACTTAGCCGATTTTTCAATCAATACCATATGACCCATCAGGGTCCTTTGCTTCATATAAGTTTGCCTTGCTTGGTGTGGTAACATTTGAGTGTAGTTCTGACATCCCCATTTTGGGACTTAGCCGATTTTTCGTAAAATACCATATGACCCATCAGGGTCCTTGCCTTCATATAAGTTTGCCTTGCTTGGTGTGGTAACATTTGAGTGTAGTTCTGACATCCCCATTTTGGGACTTAGCCGATTTTTCGATCAATACCATATGACCCATCAGGGTCCTTTGCTTCATATAAGTTTGCCTTGCTTGGTGTGGTAACATTTGAGTGTAGTTCTGACATCCCCATTTTGGGACTTAGCCGATTTTTCAATCAATACCATATGACCCATCAGGGTCCTTTGCTTCATATAAGTTTGCCTTGCTTGGTGTGGTAACATTTGAGTGTAGTTCTGACATCCCCATTTTGGGACTTAGCCGATTTTTCGTAAAATACCATATGACCCATCAGGGTCCTTGCCTTCATATAAGTTTGCCTTGCTTGGTGTGGTAACATTTGAGTGTAGTTCTGACATCCCCATTTTGGGACTTAGCCGATTTTTCAATCAATACCATATGACCCATCAGGGTCCTTTGCTTCATATAAGTTTGCCTTGCTTGGTGTGGTAACATTTGAGTGTAGTTCTGACATCCCCATTTTGGGACTTAGCCGATTTTTCGTAAAATACCATATGACCCATCAGGGTCCTTGCCTTCATATAAGTTTGCCTTGCTTGGTGTGGTAACATTTGAGTGTAGTTCTGACATCCCCATTTTGGGACTTAGCCGATTTTTCGTAAAATACCATATGACCCATCAGGGTCCTTTCCTTCATATAAGTTTGCCTTGCTTGATGTGGTAACACATGAGTGTAGTTCTGACATCCCCATTTTGGGACTTAGCCGATTTTTCGATCCATCCCATATGACCCATCAGGGTCCTTTTTCTTCATATAAGTTTCCCAAGACTTAGTGCTTTTTTCCTTTGGACACCAATATCACCCTTGCGGGTATCTTTGATCTTCTCACTTTGTATTGGCCAAATGTAGGTCTTGCCATGCCAAACATATAATTGTTCTACACCAAGTCTCTATCTCGTACCGCCAGCTCGGTACATTCGATCAACCTGCCCTTAAGGCACCCGGGACTTAGCCATTTTTTCACATTTTTCATGATTTTGAGGCAACTTTTCTCGACTTTGTCACCTTATATCACCAAGATCCTTTCCCTTTAGCGCTTCACTCTGTTCGTATGATATTTAGCGCTGACTATCACCTTTCTATCGCTGAGCTCAACTTCTTATTCGGTGCCATAGAGCCAGAGATATTTGGTGTATGCTGTTATAAGGGAAGTTTGTCACTTTTTCAAAGGCCCACTTTGGGACGCCCATATCTCACCTTCAGGTATCTTCGATCTTCTTGTCGTCTATGGACGAAACTTAGGCCTTGTCTTGGCCAACTTATAAATGTTCTACGGCCAAGCCGTATCTCTTACCGCCAGCCCGGTATTCATGGACTTAGTTGGATTTTTGCCTCTCGTGGTAACAATTTCAGACTTTGACTCACAATAACACCCGAACGGTCACATGCTAGCGCTTTGCTTGGAAGGAATTATAGTTAGCGCTACCTTTTCTCTTTCCATCGATACCTTGTTCGTTCCATTCCATGCCATACAGCCGAAGTTATGATGTTTCCCGTTTTCCATATCATGTGGAGCTTATGCTCTGGGAAAACCATCTAACACCTGTACCACCCTTTTGGGTACCACCGATCTCGAGACTATGTTCGGGCCAAATATAGGTTATAACATGCCCAACTTATAATTGTTCTACACCAAGTCTCTATCTCTTACCGCCTGCTCGGTATTTTACTCGTAAGTCCAAATTTCACAACTTGTACTTTTTGGCCCAATGTACTCGAGTTTCAATTTTGGTAACATTTTTCGACTTTGACGCTTAATAACTTCCAAATCATGCTAGTTAGCGCTTTGCTTTCTTCTAGTCGTATCTAGCGCTGGGTGTTACCTTTCCAAAACATATCCTAGCTTTACAATCCATGCCATACAGCCGGAGCTACATGGTGCACAAGTCAAATCCATTTTAGCCATGTTTCATTTTTGCCAATTTTTGACCACTCGTATCACCCTTCCAGAGTGGTCCGATCTTCTCGCTGTCTATGGACGACTTTTAGGTCTCGTAGAGGCAAACTTATAAGTATTCTACGTCAACCCGCTATCTCTTACCGCCTGCTCGGTATTCTTGGTCTTGTGTGATTTTTGGCCATTTTGGTATTATTTTTCCACTTTGTCGCTTAATAACTCAGTTTTGCTCAACACTTAGCGCTTCGGTTGTTTGGGATTATAGTTAGCGCTCGGTTCGACCTTTCCAACACTGATCTTAGCTTGTCGATCCGTTCCATACAGCCTGAGTTATTCGCGATACCGTGTTTCAATCCATTTCTCAAGTCTCGTTTTGGTCCAACTTTGAACCAGCCATATCACCCTGATGGGTACCTCCGATCTTCTCGCTCTATATTGGCCAAAGTTAGGTCTTGTGGTAACGTACTTATGATTGTTCTACGCCGTGTTCGTAGCTCTTATCGTTCGCCCGCTATTTTCGATCATAAGGTGAATTTTCGCCTCTAAACCACCATTTTTCACCTTTGCCCTCTAATATGACCGACTTGCTCAACACCTAGCGCTTCGCTTGGTAGGACACATAGCTAGCGCTCGTCAAGACCTTTCCAACGCATATCCAAGCTTTCCGATCCGAGCCATACAGCCTGAGCTATAGGCGATACCGTTTTTCCCATTTTCTTGGTCACATGCACTTTAGGGTACCCCTTTTTGCCTTTGACCCTTAATACCTCCTCCGGGTCACTAGTAGGCGCTTAGCTTGGTAGGAAACATAGCTAGAGCAGGCCTTCACCTTTCCAAAACTGCCTCAAGTGTACCGATCCGACATCTAGAACCAAAGTTATGGTCATTCCTATCATGCTCTACTTTCATGGTCAACCTCCACCAAGCACACCTAGGTTGGACCAACTTTCACCAACTCATCTCGAACCCCAAATTTGCTTCGACCTACTAGGTTTCCCTAGTAAAGTGGTCAAAACATCCATTACAACACGACTGGTCTTTCTGGTGGTCGACCTAGGCGACTTTGTTCGACGACCACCACCCCATGGAACTAAAAGACGTCCCTTGATACGGACCACCGATACATTTTCCGGCCTGTCTAAACTACACTCATCGAAATTTTTTTGGGTCCCCACCGTCATACAAGTTTGCCTAGGTCAAGTTTTTCTTCCGGATCGGCCGCGGACCTCACTTTTCATTATCTAGGGAGGCCATAGGGCCCCAAAAGGGGTTTTTTAAAATTTTCGACACTTTCGACTTTGGTCGGATTTTTTCCGATTTTGGTCCGACCTAGGGACTTGGTGGTCCAAGGAGCCTCGGGACCAAACTTTTTTCTCAGGGGTCCCTACCTCCATACAACTTTGCCTAGGTCAATTTTTTGTTCCAAATCGACCGCGGATTTCACTTTTCAATATCTGGGGCTCGTGTAGAGTCCGAATATGAGGTTTTCTCATTTTTCGACATTTTCGACTTTTTTCGACTTTTTTCGGGTTTTTCGACCTAGGGGTCCGCCGAACAAATTTTGGGTCAAAAATTTTTATTGAACTAGTCGAAAGTACGCAAAAAGATAAGACTTTTTGCCGAAGACACCATGCCCCGGAACCGACTCCTTCCCCTTCAAAATTGGGGACAAACGTGATTTTTGAAACTTTTCCTTAGGGAGCCAAAGACTTAGAAAATTTTCAAATCCTCGATTTTTCGATTGCGAGCTAGCGCTTTGCGGTCTTCGGCAATGTTTTAGATCTCGACGAGATAAGACTTTTTGGTCAAGGGACACTTTGCCCTCCGACCCCTCCTTCCCCCCGCAAATCGCCCCACAAAGTGCAATTTTTGCATTTTCACCTCTTTGCACGCACTGTTCGGCCCAAATGGCCACTTTCTATGGGTCTGAGCGCTTTGCGGTCTTCGGCAAACTTTTAGAGCGTACCAAGCCCTAATTATAATTCTTCTACACCACCTTCGTACCTCTTCATCCCTGGCCGCTATTCGCGTACCAAGGTAATTTTTGTTCATTTTGTCAACATTTTTCATCTTTGACTGCTTATATCGGCCTTGCCATGAACCGATAGCGCTTCGCTGTGTTCTAACGTAAGTTAGTACTGCTCAATACCTTTCCAAATCATGTCTTAGATTGTCATTTGCTTGCATACAGCCGGAGCTATGAGCGATACCGTAAAAAGTACCGAAACTTGGAAAAATCCTTTGATCGCCCATATCCCCCCTTTGGGGGCCAGATATCGAAAAAAGTTCTGATTCAAAAAGTTGCGCATTAACGTGTTCTAGTTATGCCTAGAACATTTCACTTCGCTAGCTGGCCTGCAACTTAGCCGTAATTGGGATTTTAGGGTGTTCTTGGAGGGCCCATTTCCTGCGACTTGGTATCTTTTGGGCCCAATGTTTCTCTAATATCTCCACGAGTTTTTCAGATAGCCTTTTCAAACTTTCAGGGTGCCTAGAACACCTCAAGACCTTTCCAACGCTATGCCGTTTGCCTCGCTCGGACATCTACAGCCAAAGTTATTCGAGGTACACGGTACCTTACCCTGTTTTCTCAGTACTTGGTCGAAAATTTCGATCAGCCATATGACCGACTTGGACAACCCTGAGCGGGTTGGCCCCATATAACTAAACTTTCGTCTCGTGGAGGCAAACTTATAAATATTCCACGTCAACTCGCTATCTCGTACCGCCTTGACGGTATACTTGGTCCAAGGGCCATTTCCAGCGACTTGGTCGCAATTTCGCTCTAAGTTTCGCTAATACCTTCGTCCGTGGACATGGTGATTTTTTGTTCGTATTTTTCCTTGATAGTCCCACTCAAGACTATTCCATACCAGAGCCAAGCGTCCCGCTAAGTGCCATACAGCCTGAGCAGTAATTCATGAAAGGTACCTCTACCAGTTTTTGCCATACTTGGGTACAAACTTTGGATCGCCCATATCTCCACTTTGGAGGCCAGCCAGCACCTTGGCCTCATATACTTTTTTGTTGGTCATACCATGCACCAAATATAATTGTTCTACGCCAACTTGCTATCTCTTCTCCAACTTGCCGTTATTCTTGGTCCAAGTCCCATTTCATTCGTTTTTGGACCCATTTTGCTATATGTTTCACTAATAGCTTCGGCCATGGACAAGCTGATTTTCTATTTGTATTTTTCCTTGATAGTCCCACTCAAGACCATTCCAAAACACACCGCAGCTTGTCGCTCGGTGGCAAACTGACCGAGTTATAATTCATGAAAGGTACCTCAACTTGGTACACCACGTGGTCGGCCCAAACCATAAACCGACCAAACGACCGACTTGGAGCACCCTGACCGGGTTGGCCCCATATAATGAAAGTTGCGTCTCTACACGCCCAACTTATGAATATTCTACGCCAAGTCGCTATCTCTTACCGGTAAGCCGGTATTCACCTTCCAAGGGGGATTTTGGTCAAGTGCCATTTCCTGCGACTTGGTCCCCGAATACGACCATCATCACCTAATATCTCCGTGGTCTTTCAACTCAGCCTCATGAAACTTTCAGGGTAGATAGGTCTCCCCGAGACCTTTCCAACGGTGAGCCGTTTGTCTCGCTCGGCCATATACAGCCGAAGTTATTAATGGTACTTGGTACCTTACCCTGTTTTTTCCATACTTGTTCGTACTTGGGTACAAACTTTGTATCGCCCATATCTCCACTTTGGAGGCCAGCCAGCACCTTGGCCCCAAATACTTTTTTGTTGGTCATACTATGCCCAAAATATAAATGTTCTACGTCAACTTGCTATCTCTTCTCCAACTTGCCGTTATTCTTGGTCCAAGTCCCATTTCATTCGTTTTTGGACCCATTTTGCTATATGTTTCACTAATAGCTTCGGCCATGGACAAGCTGATTTTCCATTTGTATTTTTGCTTGATAGTCCCACTCAAGACCATTCCAAATCACATCGCAACTTGTCGCTCGGTGGCAAACTGACCGAGTTATAATTCATGAAAGGTACCTCTTCTTGGTACACCACATGGTCGGCCCAAACCATAAACCGACCAAACGACCGACTTGGAGCACCCTGACCGGGTTGCCCTCATATAATGAAAGTTGCGTCTTTACACGCCCAACTTATGAATATTCTACGCCAAGTCGCTATCTCTTACCGGTAAGCCGGTATTCACCTTCCAAGCGTGATTTTGGTCAAGTGCCATTTCCTGCGACTTGGTCCCCGAATTGGACCATCATCACCTAATATCTCCGTGGTCTTTCAACTCAGCCTCATGAAACTTTCAGGGTAGATAGGTCTCCCCAATACCTTTCCAACGATATGCGGTTTGCCTCGCTAGGCCATCTACAGCCGAAGTTATTCATGGTACTTGGTACCTTACCCTGTTTTTTCCATACTTGTTCATACTTGGGTACAAACTTTGAATCGCCCATATCACCACTTTGGAGGCCAGCCAGCGCCTTGGCCCCATACACATTTTTGTTGGTCATACCACGCACTAGTTATAAATGTTCTACGCAAGCTTGCTATCTCTTCTCCAACTTGCGGTTATTTTTGACTCAAGTCCCATTTCCATAGTTTTTGGTACCAATTTGCTCTATGTTTCGCTAATAGCTTCGCCCAAGGACTTTGTGATTTTTTGTTCGCATTTTTCCTAAATAGTCCCACTCAAGACTATTCCAAATCACACCTTAGCTTGTCGCTCAGTGCCATACAGCCAGAGTTTTAATTCATGAAAGGTACATAACCTTGGTACACCACGTGGTCGGTCCAAACCATCAACCAACCATATGACCGACTTCGAGTCGAGCTAGCGGCTAGGCTCAATATAATGAAATGCGTGTCTTGATGCGGGCTACTGACGGTCTGAACAATGTAGCTCGCTAGCTCGTCTCTAAACTTGTGTTTTGGTCGAATATTGGGTGTTCATGTACCACTTCGGGTAACATGGACTTTGGTGCAACTTTACCACTTGTGCACTTAATTACTTCCCGGTCATTCAAGTCTTTGCCTTCATACTTTCAGGGTAGTTAGGTCTCGTCGAGACCTTTCCATACATATGCCAAACTCATCGATCGGACATCTATAGCCCGAGTTATTCGCGGTACACCGTACCTTACCCTGTTTTTTCCTCAATTGGGTACAAACCTTGGAACACCCATATCGCCCCTTTAGAGACTAGCTGGCACGTTGGCCTCATATAATGATAAGTGCACCTCAACTAGGGCTACTGACGGTCAGAACATTTCAACTTGCTAGCTCGGGCCCACACTTGTGTTTTTCTCGAATATATGGTTCAAGTGTGCCACTTTGGGCACTTTTGGACATTTTGTCCCCACACAACTTTCTTGCCTTGGTAGATAGGGTCTTGTGATCTTGGGCAAAAAGATGCACCAAGATATAGTCTAACTTTCGTTCTTGTACCGCAAAGCGCTATCTCAAACACCCGAGGAGATAGAAAGTGATTATGTTCGGTATATCGGTCTTCCATGGCCTACTATGGTAAGCCCCTGCAGGTATGCAACCGAAGGTGCTTGGTACATGTATTTGGTGCAATATCGGTGCAAAGTAGGTGTTTCCTTGATCGGGCTATAACTTTCTTGGTTGATGTTGGATTGCTTTACGGTCTTCGGGGGATAGTTAGGGAACATGTTGGCCAACATTTTCTTATTCCTCAGCCTGGCCGTACCTCTTACCGTCTAGGCGGTATTCATGCTCTAAGTTGGAACTTGTGTTCCTTCGGGCAACTTTTCTGACTTTGACGCTTAATAACTTCCGTTCATATGCAGTCTAAGCTCTGCAACTCTCAGGAAAGCTTGTACTACTCATTTCCTTACCATATCAGTCTTTGGCTTGTCGATCCGATGTCTACAGCCTTACTTATTCACGTTCCCTGTAGAGGTAGGTTTTTGCCCATTTTCCAGTTCATGTGGTAACATTCCCGGACTTTGCCGGCTTTCTCTTCATGTGGTAACTTGCTTGCTCATGTGGTAACTTGATAGTGTATTTCCGACAGACCCAATCTCGGACTTAGCCGATTTTTCTCTTCATATTATATGGATCCATCACTAGGCCATGTTGCTTGCTTGTGTGGTAACTTGATAGTGTATTTCTGACAGACCCAATCTGGGACTTAGCCGATTTTTCTCTTCATATCATATGGATCCATCACTAGGACATCTTGCTTGCTTGTGTGGTAACTTGGAAGTGTATTTCTGACAGACCCAATCTGGGACTTAGCCGATTTTTCTCGTCATATCATATGGATCCATCATATGGCCATCTTGCTTGCTTGTGTGGTAACTTGGAAGTGTATTTCCGACCGACCCAATCTCGGACTTAGCCGATTTTTCTCTTCATATTATATGAATCCATCACTAGGCCATCTTGCTTGCTTGTGTGGTAACTTGAAAGTGTATATCTGACAGACCCAATCTTGGACTTAGCCGATTTTTCTCTTCATGTCATATGGATCCTTCACTAGGCCATCTTGCTTGCTTGTGTGGTAACTTGGAAGTGTATGTCTGACAGACCCAATCTGGGACTTAGCCGATTTTTCTCTTCATATCATATGGATCCATCACTAGACCATCTTGCTTGCTTGTGTGGTAACTTGGAAGTGTATTTCTGACAGACCCAATCTGGGACTTAGCCGATTTTTCTCTTCATATCATATGGATCCATCACTAGGACATCTTGCTTGCTTGTGTGGTAACTTTAAAGTGTATTTCTGACAGACCCAATCTGGGACTTAGCCGATTTTTCTCGTCATATCATATGGATCCATCATATGGCCATCTTGCTTGCTTGTGTGGTAACTTGGAAGTGTATTTCCGACCGACCCAATCTCGGACTTAGCCGATTTTTCTCTTCATATTATATGGATCCATCATATGGCCATCTTGCTTGCTTGTGTGGTAACTTGGAAGTGTATTTCCGACCGACCCAATCTCGGACTTAGCCGATTTTTCTCTTCATATTATATGGATCCATCACTAGGCCGTCTTGCTTGCTTGTGTGGTAACTTGATAGTGTATTTCCGACCGACCCAATCTCGGACTTAGCCGATTTTTCTCTTCATATCATATGGATCCATCATATGGCCATCTTGCTTGCTTGTGTGGTAACTTGATAGTGTATTTCCGACCGACCCAATCTCGGACTTAGCCGATTTTTCTCTTCATATCATATGGATCCATCATATGGCCATCTTGCTTGCTTGTGTGGTAACTTGATAGTGTATTTCTGACAGACCCAATCTCGGACTTAGCCGATTTTTCTCATCATATAATATGGATCCTGGACTTAGCCGATTATAAGGTTATTATATATGGATCCTGGACTTAGCCGATTTTTCTCATCATATAATATGGATCCTGGACTTAGCCGATTATAAGGTTATTATATATGGATCCTGGACTTAGCCGATTTTTCTCTTCATATAATATGGATCCTGGACTTATCCGATTATTAGGTTATTATATATGGATCCTGGACTTAGCCGATTTTTCTCTTCATATAATATGGATCCGGGACTTAGCCGATTTTTCTCTTCATATAATATGGATCCGGGACTTAGCCGATTTTTCCCTTCATATAATATGGATCCGGGACTTAGCCGATTTTTCTGTTCAAATAATATGGATCCGGGACTTAGCCAATTTTTCTCTTCATGTGGTAACGTATGCCAATCGCTCACAAGTCATGGGATAAGGGTACTTGTGTTCTTCCATCTTCTAAGTCCCGCACGGGGACATCGTGATCGCCCCAAGTCCGGAATAGCGCCAAGTCAAGCCCCACGGTGGCCGTGCAGGACCTGTTAGCGGCGGCCCCACTGACAGCACTAATCCGGACTTAGAAATTATATCTTTCTAATCGAACACCACACACGCAACACCACCATACCACCATCTCCTTGCAAGTACCTAAGTACCCGCAACTCCATGGTGAAGGCAATGTCACTCCATCACCAACCTCTTTGCACTGCAAGCACTTACGTACCAACAACACTCCGAAGAAGGCAACGGCGCGCGATGCTCGACTCCACACACCACACCACACCACACCACCGATGGCCAGCCAGCCAGCCAGCCCAGCTAAGGGCTAACCAACCAACCAACCACCAATGGCCTAGGCCAGCCGGATCCCACCTTCAAGTCCAAGCACAGCCAAGTGCAAGTACCGCCAAGTGTTCACCAACCAACCATCACACCAGGTCAGCCGGCCGGTACCCACCTTCAAGTGCCATTACCCTCGGGTGCAAGCTCAATCAAGTGTTAACCAACCAACCCGGCCAAGGCAGCCAACAGGCCGGCACCCTACAGCACCGACCCGCCATTACCACCTCAACCGTTGACCATGCAAGTGGCCTCGGACAACAGGTGACACCCGAAGTACATCCGAAGAACGTATATCAAGTGTTTGCTCACCAAGTCCTCAACCAACCCCAAGTACCCGGAGGTACCCAGAGTGTTGGATCCGCCAACCCGTCCCGGCACTCCAAGTCCTTGCGAACCCAAAGTGTTTGCCCGGTTGGGCCATTAGATCACAACGCTTGCTAACCATGCAAGTGGTCTCGGACAACAGGCGATACCCGAAGTACATCCGAAGAGTGTATATCAAGTGTTTGTTCACCAAGTCCTCAACCAACCCCAAGTACCCGGAGGTACCCAGAGTGTTGGATCCGCCAACCCGTCCCGGCACTCCAAGTCCTTGCGAACCCAAAGTGTTTGCCCGGTAGGGCCATTAGACCACAACGCTTGCTAACCATGCAAGTGGTCTCGGACAACAGGCGATACCCGAAGTACATCCGAAGAGTGTATATCAAGTGTTTGTTCACCAAGTCCTCAACCAACCCCAAGTACCCGGAGGTACCCAGAGTGTTGGATCCGCCAACCCGTCCCGGCACTCTAAGTCCTTGCGAACCCAAAGTGTTTGCCCGGTTGGGCCATTAGATCACAACGCTTGCTAACCATGCAAGTGGTCTCGGACAACAGGCGATACCCGAAGTACATCCGAAGAGTGTATATCAAGTGTTTGTTCACCAAGTCCTCAACCAACCCCAAGTACCCGGAGGTACCCAGAGTGTTGGATCCGCCAACCCGTCCCGGCACTCCAAGTCCTTGCGAACCCAAAGTGTTTGCCCGGTAGGGCCATTAGACCACAACGCTTGCTAACCATGCAAGTGGTCTCGGACAACAGGCGATACCCGAAGTACATCCGAAGAGTGTATATCAAGTGTTTGTTCACCAAGTCCTCAACCAACCCCAAGTACCCGGAGGTACCCAGAGTGTTGGGTCCGCCAACCACTACCAGCACTCCAAGTCCTTGCGAACCC
>NW_026525207.1:22500-50000 GCF_943734705.1 Anopheles coustani
GTTTGTGTTCCTTTGGTCAACTTCCATACTTGAATCATTTGTGCTACCGCTGCTGCTTCGACGCTACTTTGACATCTTCGCTTCTATTTAAATAAATAAATAAGCTGAAGCTAGACATCAGTAAACACCACCACAGACACCACAAGCACGCCTTCTCCTCGTACTTCCGCCTCACGCGGGAACACGGACGCTCTAAATACTTCGAATTCCAATGCCAGTATATTGTAAACCACGGGTTCTTTAATGCTAGCGGGTCGTCGCGACCCTAGTTAACATCATGGTGCACGTCTCGTGACGGGTGTCACGGCGTAGTTAAATGTATGCGATACATTTCTCAAATATAAGCGCTCAGTCATCTGTACATCATGGTAGGTTCCCACGACGTGCAATATGCGTTCAACTTATCAATGTTCATGTGTCCTGCAGTTCACATTATGACGCGCAGTTAGCTGCGGTCTTCATCGATCCATGAGCCGAGTGATCCACTGCCGAGGGTGACTAACTTGCGTAAGCCGCCGCTGTGCGCGTATACCCGTTCCCCGTAGGGAGGAGCAAGCCGCCGCTTAGAGACGAAGCATAAAGTGTCCTCATTCCACATAGGGCAAGCTGGATGAATCCATTTTACCCAGGACGGCCGAAGCGGCGTGGACCAGGGGAGAACTGAACCTTATACTTCACACCACAGTAAGTCTACGTGTCCTCTTCCACATAGGGCAAGCTAGAACTAACTATCTTACCCAGGACTGCCGAAGCAGCGTGGACCAGGGGAGGAACACACTTTTCATGGAAACGTAAGGCATCCATGACTGCCATAACGTAAGCCGCCGCTGTGCGCGTATACCCGTTCCCCGTAGGGAGGAGCAAGCCGCCGCTTAGAGACGAAGCATAAAGTGTCCTCATTCCACATAGGGCAAGCTGGATGAATCCATTTTACCCAGGACGGCCGAAGCGGCGTGGACCAGGGGAGAACTGAACTTTATACTTCACACCACAGTAAGTCTACGTGTCCTCTTCCACATAGGGCAAGCTAGAACTAACTATCTTACCCAGGACTGCCGAAGCAGCGTGGACCAGGGGAGGAACACACTTTTCATAGAAACGTAAGGCATCCATGACTGCCATAGTGCGTAAGCCGCCGCTGTGCGCGTAAACCCGTTCCCCGTAGGGAGGAGTCAAGCCGCCGCTTAGAGACGAAGTATGAAGTGTCCTCTTCCACATAGGGCAAGCTAGAATGAACTATCTTACCCAGGACCGCCGAAGCAGCGTGGACCAGGGGAGAACTGAACTTTATACTTCACACCACAGTATTGAGTAATGTGCCCTCTTCCACATAGGGCAAGCTGGAATGTTCCATTTTACCCAGGACGGCCGAAGCGGCGTGGACCAGTGGAGGACTACACAATCATGAGGTTTGATATCGACTTGTGTGTTTCAATAGGATACCGATGGTATGGTTTGAACCGATTTGATTTAGCCATTCTGAAGTCATCACTTGGTTGAAGCGCTGAACTAGGGAGGCATCGTTTACATATATATTGGTTTTCGCATGCTCTACTAGGTTAATGTCATGAGGTTGGCTATCGAGCATGCCCAAGTGATGACTTGATTGTGTGCTTGCTTGAATTCTTCACATTTCATACCATCGGTTAGTTGTCGAATCATTCCTCGATCATAACCTTCGTTCTTGGTTCATGTATGCTCTCTTCCACATAGGGCAAGCTAGAATTAACTATCTTACCCAGGACCGCCGAAGCAGCGTGGACCAGGGGAGAACTATACTTTGTCTTGTATGCCCTCTTCCACATAGGGCAAGCTAGAACTAACTATCTTACCCAGGACCGCCGAAGCAGCGTGGACCAGTGGAGGACTATACTTTGTTCATAACACCACAGTATTGAGTAATGTGCCCTCTTCCACATAGGGCAAGCTAGAATGAACTATCTTACCCAGGACCGCCGGAGCAGTGTGGACCAGTGGAGGACTACACAATCATGAGGTTTGATATCGACTTGTGTGTTTCAATAGGGTACCGATGGTATGTTTTGAACCGATTTGATTTAGCCATTCTGAAGTCATCACTTGGTTGAAGCGCTGAACTAGGGAGGGGCATCGTTTACATATATATTGGTTTTCGCATGCTCTACTAGGTTAATGTCATAGGGTTGGCTATCGAGCATGCCCAAGTGATGACTTGATTGTGTGCTTGCTTGAATTCTTCACATTTCATACCATCGGTTAGTTGTCGAATCATTCCTCGATCATAACCTTCGTTCTTGGTTCATGTATGCTCTCTTCCACATAGGGCAAGCTAGAATTAACTATCTTACCCAGGACCGCCGAAGCAGCGTGGACCAGGGGAGAACTATACTTTGTCTTGTATGCCCTCTTCCACATAGGGCAAGCTAGAACTAACTATCTTACCCAGGACCGCCGAAGCAGCGTGGACCAGTGGAGGACTATACTTTGTTCATTACACCACAGTATTAAGTATGGTGTCCTCTTCCACATAGGGCAAGCTAGAACTAACTATCTTACCCAGGACCGCCGAAGCAGTGTGGACCAGGGGAGGACTATACTTTATACTTCACACACTAGCCATACTGAAGTCATCACTTGGTTGAAGCGCTGAACTACGGCGGGGTAATCGTTTACAGGTTATAATCATATAGCTGCATGCTCATTAGTAGATAATGGAATATTGTATGGCAATATGAGCATGCCCAAGTGATGACTTTGTTTCAAGCTCAACAGGTAGGGTATTGAGTCCTCTTCCACATAGGGCAAGCTAGAATGAACTATCTTACCCAGGACCGCCGGAGCAGCGTGGACCAGTGGAGGACTCTATACTTTATACTTCACACCACAGTATTGAGTACGACTTGCATAAAGCCCCTAATGAGAACCACGAGGGCTCTCTCAATGTAGAACCACGAGGGCTCTAGTACCGATTCTCTCGGTACGGCTTGGTCCGTGTTCCTTTATGCTTGTACTCTAAGTATTAAGTATTGTGTCCTCTTCCACATAGGGCAAGCTAGAACTAACTATCTTACCCAGGACCGCCGAAGCAGTGTGGACCAGGGGAGGACTATACTTTATACTTCACACACTAGCCATACTGAAGTCATCACTTGGTGGGGGTGAACTACGGCGGTATCTATCGTTTTGGTTCGGTCTATATAGGGTCGCTTGCATGCTCATTCGAATATAATGTAATTGTGTATGGCAATATGAGCATGCCCAAGTGATGACTTTGTTTCAAGCTCAACAGGTAGGGTATTGAGTCCTCTTCCACATAGGGCAAGCTAGAATGAACTATCTTACCCAGGACCGCCGGAGCAGCGTGGACCAGTGGAGGACTCTATACTTTATACTTCACACCACAGTATTGAGTACTTCTTGCATAAAGCCCCTAATGAGAACCACGAGGGCTCTCTCAATGTAGAACCACAAGGGCTCTAGTACCGATTCTCTCGGTACGGCTTGGTCCGTGTTCCTTTATGCTTGTACTCTTAGAAAGTCTCAACCCGGAGGTCTTGACTTTGATTGTCATAGTTGGACTACGACGGGGCATCCGACCATTGCTGATCGAACACCCCTGATTCACCATCTTTCGGGTAGGCGGTACGCGTACCTCCGGACGCGGAAGTCTCAACCCGGAGGTCTTGACTTTGATTGTCATAGTTGGACTACGACGGGGTATCCGACTCATCGAATACCCCAGAAGCACACCATCTTTCGGGTAGGCGGTACGCGTACCTCCGGACGCGGAAGTCTCAACCCGGAGGTCTTGACTTTGATTGTCATAGTTGGACTACGACGGGGTATCCGACTCATCGAATACCCCAGAAGCACACCATCTTTCGGGTAGGCGGTACGCGTACCTCCGGACGCGGAAAGTCTCAACCCCGAGGTCTTGACTTTGGTTGTCATAGTTGGACTATGACGGGGCATCCGACCATTGCTGATCGAACACCCCTGTTACACCATCTTTCGGATAGGCGGTGCGCGACACCACCGACGCGGAAAGTCTCAACCCGGAGGTCTTGACTTTGTATTGTTGGATAGTCCTCTTCCACTATAGGGCAAGCTGGAAATATTCCATTTTACCCAGGACTGCCGAGGCAGCGTGGACCAGGGGAGAACTTCACGGAATCTTCAGGCATCCATGATTGCCATAGTGCGTAAGCCGCCGCTGTGCGCGTCAACTCGTTCCCCGTGAGGAGGAGTCTAGCCGCCGCTAAAAGACGAAGCATTAAGTGTCCTCATTCCACTATAGGGCAAGCTAGAATTAACTATCTTACCCAGGACCGCCGAAGCAGCGTGGACCAGGCGAGGACTATACTTTATACTTCACACCACAGTATTGAGTACGACTTGCATAAAGCCCCTAATGAGAACCACGAGGGCTCTCTCAATGTAGAACCACGAGGGCTCTAGTACCGATTCTCTCGGTACGGCTTGGTCCGTGTTCCTTTATGCTTGTACTCGCGGAAAGTCTCAACCCGGAGGTCTTGACTTTGATTGTCATAGTTGGACTACGACGGGGCATCCGACCATTGCTGACCGAACACCCCTGATTCATCATCTTTCGGATAGGAGGTGCGCCCACCTCCGACGCGGAAGTCTCAACCCGGAGGTTCGGACTTAGAGCTTTTCCCATTTAAAAGTTTTTCTCTTAGCCATACTGAAGTCATCACTTGGTGAACGATTGAACTAGGGCGGGTTAATCGTTTATAGGTATCATGTGGTTTGCATGCTCTCTTAGGTTAAGGTCATGTGGTTGGCTATCGAGCATGCCCAAGTGATGACTTTGTTTCACGCTTGCTTGATTTCTTCATGATTCCCTGTTATATAGTGTAATCATTCGAGAACAGGGAATCTTTGGTTTTGCTCAACAGGTATTGGATGTCAACTTGGTATCTAGATCGCATTAAGTCTCAACCCTTAGGTTCGGACTTGTATAGTGACATCTTGTTACGGTCTTGAGTCTCAACCCGCAGGTTCGGACTACTTAGTGTTTGATCGAATATAATATGGCAACTTGTGCCTAAGTCTCAACCCGCAGGTTCGGACTTCTGTTTATTTGGCCAATGTATGTATAAGGCAACTTGTGCCTAAGTCTCAACCCGCAGGTTCGGACTTGTTAGTGTTTCGTCAACTTTCATATGGCAACTTGTGCCTAAGTCTCAACCCGCAGGTTCGGACTTGTGTATTTGTTCGAAGTCATGTATAAGGCAACTTGTGCCTAGGTCTCAACCCGCAGGTTCGGACTTGTGTATTTGTTCGAAGTTATATATAAGGCAACTTGTGCCTAAGTCTCAACCCGCAGGTTCGGACTTCATAGTGTTTCGTCAATGTTCATATGGCAACTTGTGCCTAAGTCTCAACCCGCAGGTTCGGACTTCATAGTGTTTCGTCAATGTTCATATGGCAACTTGTGCCGAAGTCTCAACCCGCAGGTTCGGACTTCTATAGTGTTTCGTCAATTATCATATGGCAACTTGTGCCGAAGTCTCAACCCGCAGGTTCGGACTTCTGGAAGGATCACTTGGCCACTAATGATCCTTCCGCAGGTTCACCTACGGAAACCTTGTTACGACTTTTACTTCCTCTAAATCATCAAGTTCGGTCAACTTCGATAAAGCAGACGCGGTTCACGAGGATCCAGCGAACGATCATCTCCAAAGACCTCACTAAATAATCCATCGGTAGTAGCGACGGGCGGTGTGTACAAAGGGCAGGGACGTATTCAACGCTGGCTGATGACCAGCACTTACTAGAAGTTCCGAGTTCATATGGACCATTGCAATCCATAATCCCTACTAAGTGAGTATTTGAGTGATTTCCCGTTCCTCTCGGAATAGGAGACACGCTGCTACCCACATTGTAGCACGCGTGTAGCCCAGAACATCTAAGGGCATCACGGACCTGTTATCGCTCGATCTCATTTTGCTAAACACAAATTGTCCTGCTAAGCAGCGTACCGTAAGTGCACTTGCGCACACGAACAGCGAAGGTGTCAGGTCATACTCCACCGAAAGGTCCTAACCCGTTCCAATCGGCATCGACGCATTAACGCTGACTGCGTTCTAGTTAGCATATGTGAGTCACGTTCGTTATCGGAATTAACCAGACAAATCAATCCACGAACTAAGAACGGCCATGCACCACTACCCTTAAATTTGAGAAAGAGCTATTAATCTGTCTCACCTCCATAAGTTCGGACCTGGTAAGTTTTCCCGTGTTGAGTCAAATTGAACCGCAAGCTCCATTTCATTGTGGTGCCCTTCCGTCAATTCCTTTAAGTTTCAACTTTGCAACCATACTTCCCCCGGAACCTGACTTTGGTTTCCCGGAAGCTACTGAGAGCACCTGGTTGTAGCGTCTCCCAATTGCTAGTTGGCATCGTTTACGGTTAGAACTAGGGCGGTATCTAATCGCCTTCGATCCTCTAACTTTCGTTCTTGATTAAAGAAAGCATCCTTGACAAATGCCTTCGCTTTAGTTAGTCTTACGACGGTCTACGAATTTCACCTCTCGCGCCGTAATACTAGTGTCCCCAACTACTTCTGTTAATCATTACCTCCGGTCTGAGTACAAACCAATGAAAGATTAGACCAAGGTCGTATTCCATTATTCCATGCAAGATTATTCTAGGGCGTTTGGGCACCCTGCTTTAAGCACTCTAATTTGTTCAAGGTAAACGTGAGCGGTCGAGCTCTATGTTACACTTGCACCCGTTGAAGGGCACACCATGACACAGACTTGGTGCCCTACCACACCATTGAGTCGCAACCAGATTCCGACTTGGCCCACCGACCACGGGTTGACCGGGTCGGCGGAGCCGGACTGTGTTGGACAAGTATCAACTTCGAACGTTTTAACCGCAACAATTTTAATATACGCTAGTGGAGCTGGAATTACCGCGGCTGCTGGCACCAGACTTGCCCTCCACTTGATCCTCGTAGAAGGATTTATGCTCTACTCATTCCAATTATGAAACATCATTAAAGAGTTTCATATTGTTATTTCTCGTCACTACCTCCCCGTCCCGGGATTGGGTAATTTACGCGCCTGCTGCCTTCCTTGGATGTGGTAGCCATTTCTCAGGCTCCCTCTCCGGAATCGAACCCTGATTCCCCGTTACCCGTTGCAACCATGGTAGTCCTCTATACTACCATCCATAGTTGATAGGGCAGATATTTGCGAGATCTGTCGTCGGTGCGAGACCATACGATCAGCATCATTATCCAGACTTCAACTCAATGACACGGAGAACCCGCGATTGGTTTGACTAATAAGTGCACCAGTTCCCGCGAGGGTCCTGGCATGTTGCATGTATTAGCTCTAGATTTTCCACAGTTATCCAAGTAACTAGGTTGATGATCTCGTAAATTATAGCTGTTATACTGAGCCTTATGCGGTTTCACATTAAATCTGTTTGTACTTAGACATGCATGGCTTAACCTTTGAGACGAGCGTATATTACTGGTAGGATCAACCAGAATTCCGACTTTGCGTTCGAATGTTCATTGTCCCATTGCACCCGGAGGAGCAAACACCACGTTCTATATGTTGTCAAGTCCGGTAGCACACGGGAGGCGAGCCCCCGTGCGAACCTCATTGCCCTCGTATCACACACACCCGATGCACCGGACAGGCACTTGAGCGGCATTCGACTCCGCTAAGCGCTCGTGCGCCCGATTGTGCATGCGCTGACGGGGCCTTCATACCCCTACCACAGCGACCTTATGCCAAACTTCCATGAATACTTAGGTGAGCTGACAAGGGCCTTCATTTCCCTACCATCAACTAAAGGACACGCTAGGCGCGTCCGATCATTGCAACTGCGGGGCTTTCATACCCCAATCACCACAGTACGCAATTCACCAGAGTTTAATCACAACCCCCCCGGACATGGCACACTATTAACTTGCAACAAAACTTAGTGTGTGCCGGGCACATCGGTTCCACAAAATCATTCCCGATGTACCCCAATTGGGGTTGCGAACGCATTCACGGTCCTCTGACACACCCAACCAAGCGTGGATACTACATACCTCAAACACCCAGTACACTAACAGACAAATCAATATATGGTTGCTTTCCCCCAGACATTTGCCAATCACTTGGCACCCGGACGGGAACTCGCTCCTGATTGCGCCATTGCCACCCATTTGCCAAGAGCGAGTTCTGTATGTAGATTTCATTTGGAAAGACAACCGTGTACTGGATATTCTATCCGACGATTACAGATGACGAGTACGAGACTCGACTACACTCACGGATAATACATTTTGGGTCGAGATTGCTTTCGGGGTTTTCGATTGGTCTTGCGCTTGTAAACGTATAACTTTGACTTGTGGTAACCTCGGTATGTTAGTCGATCACGTGGTTGTGAACTGGGTACGGGTGGGCAATCTGTTCACTTGCACTCTGGGTAGGAATATGGTGAGCGCTATAGGTTAAAGATCATGGTATGGTTCCATCGTGATGACTTTCGCTAGATAGTAGGATGTTTGGATAGTTATAACGTTTTTGGCCATTTGTTCATAGTGTTCGGTTCATTGAGGAATTCGATTGGTCTTTGCTTCACACACGTGGTCGATCACTTGGATGTGAACTAGGGTGAGATTAAGGTGTTCACTAGTGCTCTTCGGTTTTGGATCAGTACTGAGCACTTGATTGGTTTCGCATAATATGTATCCATAGTGATGACTCTTTCCAGCTTAAGATTTCGTTACCAGTTTCGAATCCTCCCCACGTTCGCTTTTACTTGGTTAGGTTTTCGAGTGTAGATTTGAAAGCAATCTCATGTATGTATCCCATCTGATATAAGCCACTGACAGTTCATGTCACCTCGTTCAACTCTCGCTGGGTCACAGAAGTATGTTACTGCGCCCATTATCCCTACTCGGATAGGTTCGGTTCGTTCGTTTTATACTACGGTGAGTAAACTCAATTTGTGCATCGCATAGCCATGGAAAGCAAGCTTTCGCGGGCCTCTTCGACTGTTTTGATACGAGCTGTGCCCGTGATGCTTGTCATCCCAGGATACTAGACCCCTTTGGACGACCGCATGACCATCAGAAAGTAAATTCCACGTTCGATTTGGGGTGTGAACCCCGAACATAAAGTCTTTGTGTAGAACCACGAGGGCTCTATAGTACCGATTCTCTCGGTACGCTTGGTCCGTGTTCCTTTATGTTCGTACTCTTGTGAATAAGATTCACGTTCGTTTTGGGATATTTGCTACTGTCACCGTTTGAGTACTATGGGGCTTGAACCCCTAACATAAAGTCTTTGTGTAGAACCACGAGGGTTCTATAGTACCGATTCTCTCGGTACGCTTGGTCCGTGTTCCTTTATGTTCGTACTCTTGTGTGTATAATATTCATGTTCGGTTTGGGATATTTGCTACTTTCACCAGGGTCCCGTTCTTCATACAAGTCTGCCTTGCTAATGTGGTAACTTTATAGTGTAGTTCTGACATCCCAATTTTGGGACTTAGCCGATTTTTCGTATATTTCCATATGACCCATAGGGTCCCTTTCTTCATACAAGCTTGCCTAGGGCGATCGGTCAAAACTTGTCTTACTATTCGATTGGTCTTCGCACTTTCACCCTAGGCAGTTCGCCTAGGTCTGTCTTCTTGAGGAGGCCAAAACCCGAAATAAGGAGGTTCGGCCGACCCTGAAACCTCCCCTGTCTGAACTACACTAACCCGATTTTTCAGGGTCCTCAGCGCCATACAACTTTGCCTAGGTCACTTGTACTCTTGACTTAGGCCATCCGACTTGGTCCGTGTTTCTTCCTAGGGTTCACCTAGGTACTTTGCCTTGCTTGATGTGGTAACTTTTTAGTGTAGTTCAGACATCCTAATTTTGGGACTTAGCCGATTTTTCATGTATTTCCATATGACCCATAGGGTCCCTTTCTTCATACAAGCTTGCCTAGGGCGATCGGTCAAAACTTGTCTTACTATTCGATTGGTCTTCGCACTTTCACCCTAGGCAGTTCGCCTAGGTCTGTCTTCTTGAGGAGGCCAAAACCCGAAATAAGGAGGTCCAGCCGACCCTGAAACCTCCCCTGTCTTAACTACACTAACCCGATTTTTCATGGTCCTTAGCGCCATACAACTTTGCCTAGGTCACTTGTACTCTTGACTTAGGCCATCTGACTTGGTCCGTGTTTCTTCCTAGGGTTCACCTAGGTACTTTGCCTTGCTTGATGTGGTAACTTTTTAGTGTAGTTCAGACATCCCAATTTCGGGACTTAGCCGATTTTTCGTATAATTCCATATGACCCATAGGGTCCCTTTCTTCATACAAGCTTGCCTAGGGCGATCGGTCAAAACTTGTCTTACTATTCGATTGGTCTTCGCACTTTCACCCTAGGCACTTTGCCTAGGTCTGTCTTCTTGAGGAGGCCAAAACCCGAAATAAGGAGGTTCAGCCGACCCAGAAACCTCCCCTGTCTGAACTACACTAACCCGATTTTTCAGGGTCCTCAGCGCCATACAACTTTGCCTAGGTCACTTGTACTCTTGACTTAGGCCATCTGACTTGGTCCGTGTTTCTTCCTAGGGTTCACCTAGGTACTTTGCCTTGCTTGATGTGGTAACTTTTTAGTGTAGTTCAGACATCCCAATTTTGGGACTTAGCCGATTTTTCATGTATTTCCATATGACCCATAGGGTCCCTTTCTTCATACAAGCTTGCCTAGGGCGATCGGTCAAAACTTGTCTTACTATTCGATTGGTCTTCGCACTTTCACCCTAGGCAGTTTGCCTAGGTCTGTCTTCTTGAGGAGGCCAAAACCCGAAATAAGGAGGTTCAGCCGACCCAGAAACCTCCCCTGTCTGAACTACACTAACCCGATTTTTCAGGGTCCTCAGCGCCATACAACTTTGCCTAGGTCACTTGTACTCTTGACTTAGGCCATCTGACTTGGTCCGTGTTTCTTCCTAGGGTTCACCTAGGTACTTTGCCTTGCTTGCTGTGGTAACTTTTTAGTGTAGTTCAGACATCCCAATTTTGGGACTTAGCCGATTTTTCATGTATTTCCATATGACCCATAGGGTCCCTTTCTTCATACAAGCTTGCCTAGGGCGATCGGTCAAAACTTGTCTTACTATTCGATTGGTCTTCGCACTTTCACCCTAGGCAGTTTGCCTAGGTGTAGCTTCTTGAGGAGGCCAAAACCCGAAATAAGGAGGTTCAGCCGACCCAGAAACCTCCCCTGTCTGAACTACACTAACCCGATTTTTCAGGGTCCTCAGCGCCATACAACTTTGCCTAGGTCACTTGTACTCTTGACTTAGGCCATCTGACTTGGTCCGTGTTTCTTCCTAGGGTTCACCTAGGTACTTTGCCTTGCTTGCTGTGGTAACTTTTTAGTGTAGTTCAGACATCCCAATTTTGGGACTTAGCCGATTTTTCATGTATTTCCATATGACCCATAGGGTCCCTTTCTTCATACAAGCTTGCCTAGGGCGATCGGTCAAAACTTGTCTTACTATTCGATTGGTCTTCGCACTTTCACCCTAGGCAGTTTGCCTAGGTGTAGCTTCTTGAGGAGGCCAAAACCCGAAATAAGGAGGTTCAGCCGACCCAGAAACCTCCCCTGTCTGAACTACACTAACCCGATTTTTCAGGGTCCTCAGCGCCATACAACTTTGCCTAGGTCACTTGTACTCTTGACTTAGGCCATCTGACTTGGTCCGTGTTTCTTCCTAGGGTTCACCTAGGTACTTTGCCTTGCTTGCTGTGGTAACTTTTTAGTGTAGTTCAGACATCCCAATTTTGGGACTTAGCCGATTTTTCATGTATTTCCATATGACCCATAGGGTCCCTTTCTTCATACAAGCTTGCCTAGGGCGATCGGTCAAAACTTGTCTTACTATTCGATTGGTCTTCGCACTTTCACCCTAGGCAGTTTGCCTAGGTGTAGCTTCTTGAGGAGGTCAAAACCCAAAATAAGGAGGTTCAGCCGACCCAAAAACCTCCCCTGTCTAAACTACACTAACCAGATTTTTCAGGGTCCTCACCGTCATACAACTTTGCCTAGGTCACTTGTTCTATTGACTTAGGCCATCTGACTTGGTCCGTGTTTCTTCCTAGGGTTCACCTAGGTACTTTGCCTTGCTTGGTGTGGTAACTTTTTAGTGTAGTTCTGACATCCTCATTTTGGGACTTAGCCGATTTTTCGTAAAATACCATATGACCCATATGGGTCCTTTCCTTCATATAAGTTTGCCTTGCTTGGTATGGTAACATTTGAGTGTAGTTCTGACATCATCATTTTTAGACTTAGCCGATTTTTCGTAAAATACCATATGACCCATATGGGTCCTTTGCTTCATATAAGTTTGCCTTGCTTGGTGTGGTAACATTTGAGTGTAGTTCTGACATCCCCATTTTGGGACTTAGCCGATTTTTCAATCAATACCATATGACCCATCAGGGTCCTTTGCTTCATATAAGTTTGCCTTGCTTGGTGTGGTAACATTTGAGTGTAGTTCTGACATCCCCATTTTGGGACTTAGCCGATTTTTCGTAAAATACCATATGACCCATCAGGGTCCTTGCCTTCATATAAGTTTGCCTTGCTTGGTGTGGTAACATTTGAGTGTAGTTCTGACATCCCCATTTTGGGACTTAGCCGATTTTTCAATCAATACCATATGACCCATCAGGGTCCTTTGCTTCATATAAGTTTGCCTTGCTTGGTGTGGTAACATTTGAGTGTAGTTCTGACATCCCCATTTTGGGACTTAGCCGATTTTTCAATCAATACCATATGACCCATCAGGGTCCTTTGCTTCATATAAGTTTGCCTTGCTTGGTGTGGTAACATTTGAGTGTAGTTCTGACATCCCCATTTTGGGACTTAGCCGATTTTTCGTAAAATACCATATGACCCATCAGGGTCCTTTGCTTCATATAAGTTTGCCTTGCTTGGTGTGGTAACATTTGAGTGTAGTTCTGACATCCCCATTTTGGGACTTAGCCGATTTTTCGTAAAATACCATATGACCCATCAGGGTCCTTTGCTTCATATAAGTTTGCCTTGCTTGGTGTGGTAACATTTGAGTGTAGTTCTGACATCCCCATTTTGGGACTTAGCCGATTTTTCGTAAAATACCATATGACCCATCAGGGTCCTTTGCTTCATATAAGTTTGCCTTGCTTGGTGTGGTAACATTTGAGTGTAGTTCTGACATCCCCATTTTGGGACTTAGCCGATTTTTCAATCAATACCATATGACCCATCAGGGTCCTTTGCTTCATATAAGTTTGCCTTGCTTGGTGTGGTAACATTTGAGTGTAGTTCTGACATCCCCATTTTGGGACTTAGCCGATTTTTCGTAAAATACCATATGACCCATCAGGGTCCTTGCCTTCATATAAGTTTGCCTTGCTTGGTGTGGTAACATTTGAGTGTAGTTCTGACATCCCCATTTTGGGACTTAGCCGATTTTTCGATCAATACCATATGACCCATCAGGGTCCTTTGCTTCATATAAGTTTGCCTTGCTTGGTGTGGTAACATTTGAGTGTAGTTCTGACATCCCCATTTTGGGACTTAGCCGATTTTTCAATCAATACCATATGACCCATCAGGGTCCTTTGCTTCATATAAGTTTGCCTTGCTTGGTGTGGTAACATTTGAGTGTAGTTCTGACATCCCCATTTTGGGACTTAGCCGATTTTTCGTAAAATACCATATGACCCATCAGGGTCCTTGCCTTCATATAAGTTTGCCTTGCTTGGTGTGGTAACATTTGAGTGTAGTTCTGACATCCCCATTTTGGGACTTAGCCGATTTTTCAATCAATACCATATGACCCATCAGGGTCCTTTGCTTCATATAAGTTTGCCTTGCTTGGTGTGGTAACATTTGAGTGTAGTTCTGACATCCCCATTTTGGGACTTAGCCGATTTTTCGTAAAATACCATATGACCCATCAGGGTCCTTGCCTTCATATAAGTTTGCCTTGCTTGGTGTGGTAACATTTGAGTGTAGTTCTGACATCCCCATTTTGGGACTTAGCCGATTTTTCGTAAAATACCATATGACCCATCAGGGTCCTTTCCTTCATATAAGTTTGCCTTGCTTGATGTGGTAACACATGAGTGTAGTTCTGACATCCCCATTTTGGGACTTAGCCGATTTTTCGATCCATCCCATATGACCCATCAGGGTCCTTTTTCTTCATATAAGTTTCCCAAGACTTAGTGCTTTTTTCCTTTGGACACCAATATCACCCTTGCGGGTATCTTTGATCTTCTCACTTTGTATTGGCCAAATGTAGGTCTTGCCATGCCAAACATATAATTGTTCTACACCAAGTCTCTATCTCGTACCGCCAGCTCGGTACATTCGATCAACCTGCCCTTAAGGCACCCGGGACTTAGCCATTTTTTCACATTTTTCATGATTTTGAGGCAACTTTTCTCGACTTTGTCACCTTATATCACCAAGATCCTTTCCCTTTAGCGCTTCACTCTGTTCGTATGATATTTAGCGCTGACTATCACCTTTCTATCGCTGAGCTCAACTTCTTATTCGGTGCCATAGAGCCAGAGATATTTGGTGTATGCTGTTATAAGGGAAGTTTGTCACTTTTTCAAAGGCCCACTTTGGGACGCCCATATCTCACCTTCAGGTATCTTCGATCTTCTTGTCGTCTATGGACGAAACTTAGGCCTTGTCTTGGCCAACTTATAAATGTTCTACGGCCAAGCCGTATCTCTTACCGCCAGCCCGGTATTCATGGACTTAGTTGGATTTTTGCCTCTCGTGGTAACAATTTCAGACTTTGACTCACAATAACACCCGAACGGTCACATGCTAGCGCTTTGCTTGGAAGGAATTATAGTTAGCGCTACCTTTTCTCTTTCCATCGATACCTTGTTCGTTCCATTCCATGCCATACAGCCGAAGTTATGATGTTTCCCGTTTTCCATATCATGTGGAGCTTATGCTCTGGGAAAACCATCTAACACCTGTACCACCCTTTTGGGTACCACCGATCTCGAGACTATGTTCGGGCCAAATATAGGTTATAACATGCCCAACTTATAATTGTTCTACACCAAGTCTCTATCTCTTACCGCCTGCTCGGTATTTTACTCGTAAGTCCAAATTTCACAACTTGTACTTTTTGGCCCAATGTACTCGAGTTTCAATTTTGGTAACATTTTTCGACTTTGACGCTTAATAACTTCCAAATCATGCTAGTTAGCGCTTTGCTTTCTTCTAGTCGTATCTAGCGCTGGGTGTTACCTTTCCAAAACATATCCTAGCTTTACAATCCATGCCATACAGCCGGAGCTACATGGTGCACAAGTCAAATCCATTTTAGCCATGTTTCATTTTTGCCAATTTTTGACCACTCGTATCACCCTTCCAGAGTGGTCCGATCTTCTCGCTGTCTATGGACGACTTTTAGGTCTCGTAGAGGCAAACTTATAAGTATTCTACGTCAACCCGCTATCTCTTACCGCCTGCTCGGTATTCTTGGTCTTGTGTGATTTTTGGCCATTTTGGTATTATTTTTCCACTTTGTCGCTTAATAACTCAGTTTTGCTCAACACTTAGCGCTTCGGTTGTTTGGGATTATAGTTAGCGCTCGGTTCGACCTTTCCAACACTGATCTTAGCTTGTCGATCCGTTCCATACAGCCTGAGTTATTCGCGATACCGTGTTTCAATCCATTTCTCAAGTCTCGTTTTGGTCCAACTTTGAACCAGCCATATCACCCTGATGGGTACCTCCGATCTTCTCGCTCTATATTGGCCAAAGTTAGGTCTTGTGGTAACGTACTTATGATTGTTCTACGCCGTGTTCGTAGCTCTTATCGTTCGCCCGCTATTTTCGATCATAAGGTGAATTTTCGCCTCTAAACCACCATTTTTCACCTTTGCCCTCTAATATGACCGACTTGCTCAACACCTAGCGCTTCGCTTGGTAGGACACATAGCTAGCGCTCGTCAAGACCTTTCCAACGCATATCCAAGCTTTCCGATCCGAGCCATACAGCCTGAGCTATAGGCGATACCGTTTTTCCCATTTTCTTGGTCACATGCACTTTAGGGTACCCCTTTTTGCCTTTGACCCTTAATACCTCCTCCGGGTCACTAGTAGGCGCTTAGCTTGGTAGGAAACATAGCTAGAGCAGGCCTTCACCTTTCCAAAACTGCCTCAAGTGTACCGATCCGACATCTAGAACCAAAGTTATGGTCATTCCTATCATGCTCTACTTTCATGGTCAACCTCCACCAAGCACACCTAGGTTGGACCAACTTTCACCAACTCATCTCGAACCCCAAATTTGCTTCGACCTACTAGGTTTCCCTAGTAAAGTGGTCAAAACATCCATTACAACACGACTGGTCTTTCTGGTGGTCGACCTAGGCGACTTTGTTCGACGACCACCACCCCATGGAACTAAAAGACGTCCCTTGATACGGACCACCGATACATTTTCCGGCCTGTCTAAACTACACTCATCGAAATTTTTTTGGGTCCCCACCGTCATACAAGTTTGCCTAGGTCAAGTTTTTCTTCCGGATCGGCCGCGGACCTCACTTTTCATTATCTAGGGAGGCCATAGGGCCCCAAAAGGGGTTTTTTAAAATTTTCGACACTTTCGACTTTGGTCGGATTTTTTCCGATTTTGGTCCGACCTAGGGACTTGGTGGTCCAAGGAGCCTCGGGACCAAACTTTTTTCTCAGGGGTCCCTACCTCCATACAACTTTGCCTAGGTCAATTTTTTGTTCCAAATCGACCGCGGATTTCACTTTTCAATATCTGGGGCTCGTGTAGAGTCCGAATATGAGGTTTTCTCATTTTTCGACATTTTCGACTTTTTTCGACTTTTTTCGGGTTTTTCGACCTAGGGGTCCGCCGAACAAATTTTGGGTCAAAAATTTTTATTGAACTAGTCGAAAGTACGCAAAAAGATAAGACTTTTTGCCGAAGACACCATGCCCCGGAACCGACTCCTTCCCCTTCAAAATTGGGGACAAACGTGATTTTTGAAACTTTTCCTTAGGGAGCCAAAGACTTAGAAAATTTTCAAATCCTCGATTTTTCGATTGCGAGCTAGCGCTTTGCGGTCTTCGGCAATGTTTTAGATCTCGACGAGATAAGACTTTTTGGTCAAGGGACACTTTGCCCTCCGACCCCTCCTTCCCCCCGCAAATCGCCCCACAAAGTGCAATTTTTGCATTTTCACCTCTTTGCACGCACTGTTCGGCCCAAATGGCCACTTTCTATGGGTCTGAGCGCTTTGCGGTCTTCGGCAAACTTTTAGAGCGTACCAAGCCCTAATTATAATTCTTCTACACCACCTTCGTACCTCTTCATCCCTGGCCGCTATTCGCGTACCAAGGTAATTTTTGTTCATTTTGTCAACATTTTTCATCTTTGACTGCTTATATCGGCCTTGCCATGAACCGATAGCGCTTCGCTGTGTTCTAACGTAAAATAGTACTACTCAATACCTTTCCAAATCATGTCTTAGGTTGTCATTTGCTTGCGTACAGCCGGAGCTATGAGCGATACCGTAAAAAGTACCGAAACTTGGAAAAATCTTTGGATCGACCATATCCCCCCTTTGGGGGCCAGATATCGAAAAAAGTTCTGGTCAAAAAGTTGCGCCTTAACGTGTTCTAGTTATGCCTAGAACATTTAACTTCGCTAGCTGGCCTGCAACTTAGCCGTAATTGGGATTTTAGGGTGTTCTTGGAGGGCCCATTTCCTGCGACTTGGTATCTTTTGGGCCCTATGTTTCTCTAATATCTCCACGAGTTTTCCAGGTAGCCTTCTCATACTTTCAGGGTGCCTAGAGCACCTCAAGACCTTTCCAACGCTATGCCGTTTGCTTCGCTCGGACATCTACAGCCAAAGTTATTCGAGGTACACGGTACCTTACCCTGTTTTCTCAGTACTTGGTCGAAAATTTCGATCAGCCATATGACCGACTTGCACAACCCTGAGCGGGTTGGCCCCATATAGCTAAACTTTCGTCTCGTGAAGGCAAACTTACAAATGTTCCACGTCAACTCGCTATCTCGTACCGCCTTGACGGTATACTTGGTTCAAGGGCCATTTCCAACGACTTGGTCGCAATTTCGCTCTAAGTTTCGCTAATACCTTCGTCCGTGGACATGCTGATTTTTTGTTCGTATTTTTCCTTGATAGTCCCACTCAAGGCTATTCCATACCAGAGCCAAGCGTCCCGCTAAGTGCCATACAGCCTGAGCAGTAATTCATGAAAGGTACCTCTACCAGTTTTTGCTATACTTGGGTACAACCTTTGTATCGCCCATATCGCCACTTTGGAGGCCAGCCAGCACCTAGGCCACATATACTTTTTTGTTGGTCATACCATGCACAAAATATAAATGTTCCACGTCAACTTGCTATCTCTTCTCCAACTTGCCGTTTTACTTGGTCCAAATCCCATTTCATTCGTTTTCGGACCCGTTTTGCTATATGTTTCACTAATAGCTTCGTCCATGGACATGCTGATTTTCTATTTGTATTTTTCCTAGATAGTCCCACTCAAGACAATTCTAAATCACACCGGAACTTGTCGCTCGGTGGCAAACTGACCGAGTTATAATTCATGAAAGGTACCTCAACTTGGTACACCACGTGGTCGGCCCAAACCATAAACCGACCAAACGACCGACTTGGAGCACCTCGACCGGGTTGCCCCCATATAATGAAAGTTGCGTCTCTTCACGCCCAACTTATGAATATTCTACGCCAAGTCGCTATCTCTTACCGGTAAGCCGGTATTCACCTTCCAAGGGTGATTTTGGTCAAGTGCCATTTCCTGCGACTTGGTCCCCGAATTGGACCATCATCACCTAATATCTCCGTGGTCTTTCAACTCAGCCTCATGAAACTTTCAGGGTAGATAGGTCTCCCCAAGACCTTTCCAACGGTGAGCCGTTTGCCTCGCTCGGCCATCTACAGCCGAAGTTATTAATGGTACTTGGTACCTTACCCTGTTTTTTCCATACTTGTTCGTACTTGGGTACAAACTTTGGATCGCCCATATCTCCACTTTGGAGGCCAGCCAGCACCTTGGCCCCATATACTTTTTTGTTGGTCATGCCATGCACCAAATATAATTGTTCTACGCCAACTTGCTATCTCTTCTCCAACTTGCCGTTATTCTTGGTCCAAGTCCCATTTCATTCGTTTTTGGACCCATTTTGCTATATGTTTCACTAATAGCTTCGGCCATGGACAAGCTGATTTTCTATTTGTATTTTTCCTTGATAGTCCCACTCAAGACCATTCCAAAACACACCGCAGCTTGTCGCTCGGTGGCAAACTGACCGAGTTATAATTCATGAAAGGTACCTCAACTTGGCACACCACGTGGTCGGCCCAAACCATAAACCGACCAAACGACCGACTTGGAGCACCCTGACCGGGTTGGCCCCATATAATGAAAGTTGCGTCTCTACACGCCCAACTTATGAATATTCTACGCCAAGTCGCTATCTCTTACCGGTAAGCCGGTATTCACCTTCCAAGGGGGATTTTGGTCAAGTGCCATTTCCTGCGACTTGGTCCCCGAATACGACCATCATCACCTAATATCTCCGTGGTCTTTCAACTCAGCCTCATGAAACTTTCAGGGTAGATAGGTCTCCCCGAGACCTTTCCAACGGTGAGCCGTTTGCCTCGCTCGGCCATATACAGCCGAAGTTATTAATGGTACTTGGTACCTTACCCTGTTTTTTCCATACTTGTTCGTACTTGGGTACAAACTTTGTATCGCCTATATCTCCACTTTGGAGGCCAGCCAGCACCTTGGCCTCATATACTTTTTTGTTGGTCATACCATGCACTAAATATAATTGTTCTACGCCAACTTGCTATCTCTTCTCCAACTTGCCGTTATTCTTGGTCCAAGTCCCATTTCATTCGTTTTTGGACCCATTTTGCTATATGTTTCACTAATAGCTTCGGCCATGGACAAGCTGATTTTCTATTTGTATTTTTCCTTGATAGTCCCACTCAAGACCATTCCAAAACACACCGCAGCTTGTCGCTCGGTGGCAAACTGACCGAGTTATAATTCATGAAAGGTACCTCAACTTGGCACACCACGTGGTCGGCCCAAACCATAAACCGACCAAACGACCGACTTGGAGCACCCTGACCGGGTTGGCCCCATATAATGAAAGTTGCGTCTCTACACGCCCAACTTATGAATATTCTACGCCAAGTCGCTATCTCTTACCGGTAAGCCGGTATTCACCTTCCAAGGGGGATTTTGGTCAAGTGCCATTTCCTGCGACTTGGTCCCCGAATACGACCATCATCACCTAATATCTCCGTGGTCTTTCAACTCAGCCTCATGAAACTTTCAGGGTAGATAGGTCTCCCCGAGACCTTTCCAACGGTGAGCCGTTTGCCTCGCTCGGCCATATACAGCCGAAGTTATTAATGGTACTTGGTACCTTACCCTGTTTTTTCCATACTTGTTCGTACTTGGGTACAAACTTTGTATCGCCCATATCTCCACTTTGGAGGCCAGCCAGCACCTTGGCCTCATATACTTTTTTGTTGGTCATACCATGCACTAAATATAATTGTTCTACGCCAACTTGCTATCTCTTCTCCAACTTGCCGTTTTACTTGGTCCAAATCCCATTTCATTCGTTTTCGGACCCGTTTTGCTATATGTTTCACTAATAGCTTCGTCCATGGACATGCTGATTTTCTATTTGTATTTTTCCTAGATAGTCCCACTCAAGACAATTCTAAATCACACCGGAACTTGTCGCTCGGTGGCAAACTGACCGAGTTATAATTCATGAAAGGTACCTCAACTTGGTACACCACGTGGTCGGCCCAAACCATAAACCGACCAAACGACCGACTTGGAGCACCTCGACCGGGTTGCCCCCATATAATGAAAGTTGCGTCTCTACACGCCCAACTTATGAATATTCTACGCCAAGTCGCTATCTCTTACCGGTAAGCCGGTATTCACCTTCCAAGGGTGATTTTGGTCAAGTGCCATTTCCTGCGACTTGGTCCCCGAATTGGACCATCATCACCTAATATCTCCGTGGTCTTTCAACTCAGCCTCATGAAACTTTCAGGGTAGATAGGTCTCCCCAAGACCTTTCCAACGGTGAGCCGTTTGCCTCGCTCGGCCATCTACAGCCGAAGTTATTAATGGTACTTGGTACCTTACCCTGTTTTTTCCATACTTGTTCGTACTTGGGTACAAACTTTGGATCGCCCATATCTCCACTTTGGAGGCCAGCCAGCACCTTGGCCCCATATACTTTTTTGTTGGTCATGCCATGCACCAAATATAATTGTTCTACGCCAACTTGCTATCTCTTCTCCAACTTGCCGTTATTCTTGGTCCAAGTCCCATTTCATTCGTTTTTGGACCCATTTTGCTATATGTTTCACTAATAGCTTCGGCCATGGACAAGCTGATTTTCTATTTGTATTTTTCCTTGATAGTCCCACTCAAGACCATTCCAAAACACACCGCAGCTTGTCGCTCGGTGGCAAACTGACCGAGTTATAATTCATGAAAGGTACCTCAACTTGGCACACCACGTGGTCGGCCCAAACCATAAACCGACCAAACGACCGACTTGGAGCACCCTGACCGGGTTGGCCCCATATAATGAAAGTTGCGTCTCTACACGCCCAACTTATGAATATTCTACGCCAAGTCGCTATCTCTTACCGGTAAGCCGGTATTCACCTTCCAAGGGGGATTTTGGTCAAGTGCCATTTCCTGCGACTTGGTCCCCGAATACGACCATCATCACCTAATATCTCCGTGGTCTTTCAACTCAGCCTCATGAAACTTTCAGGGTAGATAGGTCTCCCCGAGACCTTTCCAACGGTGAGCCGTTTGCCTCGCTCGGCCATATACAGCCGAAGTTATTAATGGTACTTGGTACCTTACCCTGTTTTTTCCATACTTGTTCGTACTTGGGTACAAACTTTGTATCGCCCATATCTCCACTTTGGAGGCCAGCCAGCACCTTGGCCTCATATACTTTTTTGTTGGTCATACCATGCACTAAATATAATTGTTCTACGCCAACTTGCTATCTCTTCTCCAACTTGCCGTTATTCTTGGTCCAAGTCCCATTTCATTCGTTTTTGGACCCATTTTGCTATATGTTTCACTAATAGCTTCGGCCATGGACAAGCTGATTTTCTATTTGTATTTTTCCTTGATAGTCCCACTCAAGACCATTCCAAAACACACCGCAGCTTGTCGCTCGGTGGCAAACTGACCGAGTTATAATTCATGAAAGGTACCTCAACTTGGCACACCACGTGGTCGGCCCAAACCATAAACCGACCAAACGACCGACTTGGAGCACCCTGACCGGGTTGGCCCCATATAATGAAAGTTGCGTCTCTACACGCCCAACTTATGAATATTCTACGCCAAGTCGCTATCTCTTACCGGTAAGCCGGTATTCACCTTCCAAGGGGGATTTTGGTCAAGTGCCATTTCCTGCGACTTGGTCCCCGAATACGACCATCATCACCTAATATCTCCGTGGTCTTTCAACTCAGCCTCATGAAACTTTCAGGGTAGATAGGTCTCCCCGAGACCTTTCCAACGGTGAGCCGTTTGCCTCGCTCGGCCATATACAGCCGAAGTTATTAATGGTACTTGGTACCTTACCCTGTTTTTTCCATACTTGTTCGTACTTGGGTACAAACTTTGTATCGCCCATATCTCCACTTTGGAGGCCAGCCAGCACCTTGGCCTCATATACTTTTTTGTTGGTCATACCATGCACTAAATATAATTGTTCTACGCCAACTTGCTATCTCTTCTCCAACTTGCCGTTATTCTTGGTCCAAGTCCCATTTCATTCGTTTTTGGACCCATTTTGCTATATGTTTCACTAATAGCTTCGGCCATGGACAAGCTGATTTTCTATTTGTATTTTTCCTTGATAGTCCCACTCAAGACCATTCCAAAACACACCGCAGCTTGTCGCTCGGTGGCAAACTGACCGAGTTATAATTCATGAAAGGTACCTCAACTTGGTACACCACGTGGTCGGCCCAAACCATAAACCGACCAAACGACCGACTTGGAGCACCCTGACCGGGTTGGCCCCATATAATGAAAGTTGCGTCTCTACACGCCCAACTTATGAATATTCTACGCCAAGTCGCTATCTCTTACCGGTAAGCCGGTATTCACCTTCCAAGGGGGATTTTGGTCAAGTGCCATTTCCTGCGACTTGGTCCCCGAATACGACCATCATCACCTAATATCTCCGTGGTCTTTCAACTCAGCCTCATGAAACTTTCAGGGTAGATAGGTCTCCCCGAGACCTTTCCAACGGTGAGCCGTTTGCCTCGCTCGGCCATATACAGCCGAAGTTATTAATGGTACTTGGTACCTTACCCTGTTTTTTCCATACTTGTTCGTACTTGGGTACAAACTTTGTATCGCCCATATCTCCACTTTGGAGGCCAGCCAGCACCTTGGCCTCATATACTTTTTTGTTGGTCATACCATGCACTAAATATAATTGTTCTACGCCAACTTGCTATCTCTTCTCCAACTTGCCGTTATTCTTGGTCCAAGTCCCATTTCATTCGTTTTCGGACCCATTTTGCTATATGTTTCACTAATAGCTTCGGCCATGGACAAGCTGATATTCTGTTTGTATTTTTGCTTGATAGTCCCACTCAAGACCATTCCAAAACACACCGCAACTTGTCGCTCGGTGGCAAACTGACCGAGTTATAATTCATGAAAGATACCTCAACTTGGTACACCATGTGGTCGGCCCAAACCATATACCGACCAAACGACCGACTTGGAGCACCCTGACCGGGTTGCCCCCATATAATGAAAGTTGCGTCTCTACACGCCCAACTTATGAATATTCTACGCCAAGTCGCTATCTCTTACCGGTAAGCCGGTATTCACCTTCCAAGGGTGATTTTGGTCAAGTGCCATTTCCTGCGACTTGGTCCCCGAATTGGACCATCATCACCTAATATCTCCGTGGTCTTTCAACTCAGCCTCATAAAACTTTCAGGGTAGATAGGTCTCCCCAAGACCTTTCCAACGGTGAGCCGTTTGCCTCGCTCGGCCATCTACAGCCGAAGTTATTATTGGTACTTGGTACCTTACCCTGTTTTTTCCATACTTGTTCGTACTTGGGTACAAACTTTGGATCGCCCATATCTCCACTTTGGAGGCCAGCCAGCACCTTGGCCCCATATACTTTTTTGTTGGTGATACCATGCACCAAATATAATTGTTCTACGCAAGCTTGCTATCTCTTCTCCAACTTGCGGTTATTTTTGACTCAAGTCCCATTTCCATAGTTTTTGGTACCAATTTGCTCTATGTTTCGCTAATAGCTTCGCCCAAGGACTTTGTGATTTTTTGTTCGCATTTTTCCTAAATAGTCCCACTCAAGACTATTCCAAATCACACCTTAGCTTGTCGCTCAGTGCCATACAGCCAGAGTTTTAATTCATGAAAGGTACATCACCTTGGTACACCACGTGGTCGGTCCAAACCATCAACCAACCATATGACCGACTTCGAGTCGAGCTAGCGGCTAGGCTCAATATAATGAAATGCGTGTCTTGATGCGGGCTACTGACGGTCTGAACAATGTAGCTCGCTAGCTCGTCTCTAAACTTGTGTTTTGGTCGAATATTGGGTGTTCATGTACCACTTCGGGTAACATGGACTTTGGTGCAACTTTACCACTTGTGCACTTAATAACTTCCCGGTCATTCAAGTCTTTGCCTTCATACTTTCAGGGTAGTTAGGTCTCGTCGAGACCTTTCCATACATATGCCAAACTCATCGATCGGTCATCTATAGCCCGAGTTATTCGCGGTACACCGTACCTTACCCTGTTTTTTCCTCAATTGGGTACAAACCTTGGAACACCCATATCGCCCCTTTAGAGACTAGCTGGCACGTTGGCCTCATATAATGATAAGTGCACCTCAACTAGGGCTACTGACGGTCAGAACATTTCAACTTGCTAGCTCGGGCCCACACTTGTGTTTTTCTCGAATATATGGTTCAAGTGTGCCACTTTGGGCACTTTTGGACATTTTGTCCCCACACAACTTTCTTGCCTTGGTAGATAGGGTCTTGTGATCTTGGGCAAAAAGATGCACCAAGATAAAGTCTAACTTTCGTTCTTGTACCGCAAAGCGCTATCTCAAACACCCGAGGAGATAGAAAGTGATTATGTTCGGTATATCGGTCTTCCATGGCCTACTATGGTAAACCCCTGCAGGTATGCAACCGAAGGTGCTTGGTACATGTATTTGGTGCAATATCGGTGCAAAGTAGGTGTTTCCTTGATCGGGCTATAACTTTCTTGGTTGATGTTGGATTGCTTTGCGGTCTTCGGGGGATAGTTAGGGAACATGTTGGCCAACATTTCCTTATTCCTCAGCCTGGCCGTACCTCTTACCGTCTAGGCGGTATACATGCTCTAAGTTGGAACTTGTGTTCCTTTGGGTAACTTCTCTGACTTTGACGCTTAATAACTTTCGTTCATATGCAGTCTAAGCTCTGCAACTCTCAGGAAAGCTAGTACTACTCATTTCCTTTCCATATCAGTCTTTGGCTTGTCGATCCGATGTCTACAGCCTTACTTATTCACGTTCCCTGTGAAGGTAGGTTTTTGCCCATTTTCCAGTTCATGTGGTAACATTCCCAGACTTTGCCGGCTTTCTCTTCATGTGGTAACTTGCTTGCTCATGTGGTAACTTGGAAGTGTATTTCTGACAGACCCAATCTGGGACTTAGCCGATTTTTCTCTGCATATTATATGGATCCATCACTAGGCCATCTTGCTTGCTCATGTGGTAACTTGGAAGTGTATTTCTGACAGACCCAATCTGGGACTTAGCCGATTTTTCTCTTCATATCATATGGATCCATCACTAGGCCATCTTGCTTGCTTGTGTGGTAACTTGGAAGTGTATTTCTGACAGACCCAATCTGGGACTTAGCCGATTTTTCTCGTCATATCATATGGATCCATCATATGGCCATCTTGCTTGCTTGTGTGGTAACTTGGAAGTGTATTTCCGACCGACCCAATCTCGGACTTAGCCGATTTTTCTCTTCATATTATATGAATCCATCACTAGGCCATCTTGCTTGCTTGTGTGGTAACTTGAAAGTGTATATCTGACAGACCCAATCTTGGACTTAGCCGATTTTTCTCTTCATGTCATATGGATCCTTCACTAGGCCATCTTGCTTGCTTGTGTGGTAACTTGGAAGTGTATGTCTGACAGACCCAATCTGGGACTTAGCCGATTTTTCTCTTCATATCATATGGATCCATCACTAGACCATCTTGCTTGCTTGTGTGGTAACTTGGAAGTGTATTTCTGACAGACCCAATCTGGGACTTAGCCGATTTTTCTCTTCATATCATATGGATCCATCACTAGGACATCTTGCTTGCTTGTGTGGTAACTTTAAAGTGTATTTCTGACAGACCCAATCTGGGACTTAGCCGATTTTTCTCGTCATATCATATGGATCCATCATATGGCCATCTTGCTTGCTTGTGTGGTAACTTGGAAGTGTATTTCCGACCGACCCAATCTCGGACTTAGCCGATTTTTCTCTTCATATTATATGGATCCATCATATGGCCATCTTGCTTGCTTGTGTGGTAACTTGGAAGTGTATTTCCGACCGACCCAATCTCGGACTTAGCCGATTTTTCTCTTCATATTATATGGATCCATCACTAGGCCGTCTTGCTTGCTTGTGTGGTAACTTGATAGTGTATTTCCGACCGACCCAATCTCGGACTTAGCCGATTTTTCTCTTCATATCATATGGATCCATCATATGGCCATCTTGCTTGCTTGTGTGGTAACTTGATAGTGTATTTCCGACCGACCCAATCTCGGACTTAGCCGATTTTTCTCTTCATATCATATGGATCCATCATATGGCCATCTTGCTTGCTTGTGTGGTAACTTGATAGTGTATTTCTGACAGACCCAATCTCGGACTTAGCCGATTTTTCTCATCATATAATATGGATCCTGGACTTAGCCGATTATAAGGTTATTATATATGGATCCTGGACTTAGCCGATTTTTCTCATCATATAATATGGATCCTGGACTTAGCCGATTATAAGGTTATTATATATGGATCCTGGACTTAGCCGATTTTTCTCTTCATATAATATGGATCCTGGACTTATCCGATTATTAGGTTATTATATATGGATCCTGGACTTAGCCGATTTTTCTCTTCATATAATATGGATCCGGGACTTAGCCGATTTTTCTCTTCATATAATATGGATCCGGGACTTAGCCGATTTTTCTCTTCATATAATATGGATCCGGGACTTAGCCAATTTTTCTCTTCATGTGGTAACGTATGCCAATCGCTCACAAGTCATGGGATAAGGGTACTTGTGTT
>NW_026525207.1:57500-80000 GCF_943734705.1 Anopheles coustani
GAGGAACACACTTTTCATGGAAACGTAAGGCATCCATGACTGCCATAACGTAAGCCGCCGCTGTGCGCGTATACCCGTTCCCCGTAGGGAGGAGCAAGCCGCCGCTTAGAGACGAAGCATAAAGTGTCCTCATTCCACATAGGGCAAGCTGGATGAATCCGTTTTACCCAGGACGGCCGAAGCGGCGTGGACCAGGGGAGAACTGAACTTTATACTTCACACCACAGTAAGTCTACGTGTCCTCTTCCACATAGGGCAAGCTAGAACTAACTATCTTACCCAGGACTGCCGAAGCAGCGTGGACCAGGGGAGGAACACACTTTTCATAGAAACGTAAGGCATCCATGACTGCCATAGTGCGTAAGCCGCCGCTGTGCGCGTAAACCCGTTCCCCGTAGGGAGGAGTCAAGCCGCCGCTTAGAGACGAAGTATTAAGTGTCCTCTTCCACATAGGGCAAGCTAGAATGAACTATCTTACCCAGGACCGCCGAAGCAGCGTGGACCAGGGGAGAACTGAACTTTATACTTCACACCACAGTATTGAGTAATGTGCCCTCTTCCACATAGGGCAAGCTGGAATGTTCCATTTTACCCAGGACGGCCGAAGCGGCGTGGACCAGTGGAGGACTACACAATCATGAGGTTTGATATCGACTTGTGTGTTTCAATAGGGTACCGATGGTATGTTTTGAACCGATTTGATTTAGCCATTCTGAAGTCATCACTTGGTTGAAGCGCTGAACTAGGGAGGCATCGTTTACATATATATTGGTTTTCGCATGCTCTACTAGGTTAATGTCATGAGGTTGGCTATCGAGCATGCCCAAGTGATGACTTGATTGTGTGCTTGCTTGAATTCTTCACATTTCATACCATCGGTTAGTTGTCGAATCATTCCTCGATCATAACCTTCGTTCTTGGTTCATGTATGCTCTCTTCCACATAGGGCAAGCTAGAATTAACTATCTTACCCAGGACCGCCGAAGCAGCGTGGACCAGGGGAGAACTATACTTTGTCTTGTATGCCCTCTTCCACATAGGGCAAGCTAGAATTAACTATCTTACCCAGGACCGCCGAAGCAGCGTGGACCAGAGGAGGACTATACTTTGTTCATAACACCACAGTATTGAGTAATGTGCCCTCTTCCACATAGGGCAAGCTAGAATGAACTATCTTACCCAGGACCGCCGCAGCGGCGTGGACCAGTGGAGGACTACACAATTAAGAGGTTTGATATCGACTTGTGTGTTTCAATAGGGTACCGATGGTATGTTTTGAACCGATTTGATTTAGCCATTCTGAAGTCATCACTTGGTTGAAGCGCTGAACTAGGGAGGCATCGTTTACATTACTTGTATATATATTGGGTTTCGCATGCTCTACTAGGTTAATGTCATAGGGTTGGCTATCGAGCATGCCCAAGTGATGACTTGATTGTGTGCTTGCTTGAATTCTTCACATTTCATACCATCGGTTAGTTGTCGAATCATTCCTCGATCATAACCTTCGTTCTTGGTTCATGTATGCTCTCTTCCACATAGGGCAAGCTAGAATTAACTATCTTACCCAGGACCGCCGAAGCAGCGTGGACCAGGGGAGAACTATACTTTGTCTTGTATGCCCTCTTCCACATAGGGCAAGCTAGAACTAACTATCTTACCCAGGACCGCCGAAGCAGCGTGGACCAGTGGAGGACTATACTTTGTTCATTACACCACAGTATTAAGTATGGTGTCCTCTTCCACATAGGGCAAGCTAGAACTAACTATCTTACCCAGGACCGCCGAAGCAGTGTGGACCAGGGGAGGACTATACTTTATACTTCACACACTAGCCATACTGAAGTCATCACTTGGTTGAAGCGCTGAACTACGGCGGGGTAATCGTTTACAGGTTATAATCATATAGCTGCATGCTCATTAGTAGATAATGGAATATTGTATGGCAATATGAGCATGCCCAAGTGATGACTTTGTTTCAAGCTCAACAGGTAGGGTATTGAGTCCTCTTCCACATAGGGCAAGCTAGAATGAACTATCTTACCCAGGACCGCCGGAGCAGCGTGGACCAGTGGAGGACTCTATACTTTATACTTCACACCACAGTATTGAGTACGACTTGCATAAAGCCCCTAATGAGAACCACGAGGGCTCTCTCAATGTAGAACCACGAGGGCTCTAGTACCGATTCTCTCGGTACGGCTTGGTCCGTGTTCCTTTATGCTTGTACTCTAAGTATTAAGTATAGAGTCCTCTTCCACATAGGGCAAGCTAGAACTAACTATCTTACCCAGGACCGCCGAAGCAGTGTGGACCAGGGGAGGACTATACTTTATACTTCACACACTAGCCATACTGAAGTCATCACTTGGTGGGGGTGAACTACGGCGGTATCTATCGTTTTGGTTCGGTCTATATAGGGTCGCTTGCATGCTCATTCGAATATAATGTAATTGTGTATGGCAATATGAGCATGCCCAAGTGATGACTTTGTTTCAAGCTCAACAGGTAGGGTATTGAGTCCTCTTCCACATAGGGCAAGCTAGAATGAACTATCTTACCCAGGACCGCCGGAGCAGCGTGGACCAGTGGAGGACTCTATACTTTATACTTCACACCACAGTATTGAGTACTTCTTGCATAAAGCCCCTAATGAGAACCACGAGGGCTCTCTCAATGTAGAACCACAAGGGCTCTAGTACCGATTCTCTCGGTACGGCTTGGTCCGTGTTCCTTTATGCTTGTACTCTTAGAAAGTCTCAACCCGGAGGTCTTGACTTTGATTGTCATAGTTGGACTACGACGGGGCATCCGACCATTGCTGATCGAACACCCCTGATTCACCATCTTTCGGGTAGGCGGTACGCGTACCTCCGGACGCGGAAGTCTCAACCCGGAGGTCTTGACTTTGATTGTCATAGTTGGACTACGACGGGGTATCCGACTCATCGAATACCCCAGAAGCACACCATCTTTCGGGTAGGCGGTACGCGTACCTCCGGACGCGGAAGTCTCAACCCGGAGGTCTTGACTTTGATTGTCATAGTTGGACTACGACGGGGTATCCGACTCATCGAATACCCCAGAAGCACACCATCTTTCGGGTAGGCGGTACGCGTACCTCCGGACGCGGAAAGTCTCAACCCGGAGGTCTTGACTTTGGTTGTCATAGTTGGACTATGACGGGGCATCCGACCATTGCTGATCGAACACCCCTGTTACACCATCTTTCGGATAGGCGGTGCGCGACACCACCGACGCGGAAAGTCTCAACCCGGAGGTCTTGACTTTGTATTGTTGGATAGTCCTCTTCCACTATAGGGCAAGCTGGAAATATTCCATTTTACCCAGGACTGCCGAGGCAGCGTGGACCAGGGGAGAACTTCACGGAATCTTCAGGCATCCATGATTGCCATAGTGCGTAAGCCGCCGCTGTGCGCGTCAACTCGTTCCCCGTGAGGAGGAGTCTAGCCGCCGCTAAAAGACGAAGCATTAAGTGTCCTCATTCCACTATAGGGCAAGCTAGAATTAACTATCTTACCCAGGACCGCCGAAGCAGCGTGGACCAGGCGAGGACTATACTTTATACTTCACACCACAGTATTGAGTACGACTTGCATAAAGCCCCTAATGAGAACCACGAGGGCTCTCTCAATGTAGAACCACGAGGGCTCTAGTACCGATTCTCTCGGTACGGCTTGGTCCGTGTTCCTTTATGCTTGTACTCGCGGAAAGTCTCAACCCGGAGGTCTTGACTTTGATTGTCATAGTTGGACTACGACGGGGCATCCGACCATTGCTGACCGAACACCCCTGATTCATCATCTTTCGGATAGGAGGTGCGCCCACCTCCGACGCGGAAGTCTCAACCCGGAGGTTCGGACTTAGAGTTTTTCCCATTTAAAAGTTTTTCTCTTAGCCATACTGAAGTCATCACTTGGTGAACGATTGAACTAGGGCGGGTTAATCGTTTATAGGTATCATGTGGTTTGCATGCTCTCTTAGGTTAAGGTCATGTGGTTGGCTATCGAGCATGCCCAAGTGATGACTTTGTTTCACGCTTGCTTGATTTCTTCATGATTCCCTGTTATATAGTGTAATCATTCGAGAACAGGGAATCTTTGGTTTTGCTCAACAGGTATTGGATGTCAACTTGGTATCTAGATCGCATTAAGTCTCAACCCTTAGGTTCGGACTTGTATAGTGACATCTTGTTACGGTCTTGAGTCTCAACCCGCAGGTTCGGACTACTTAGTGTTTGATCGAATATAATATGGCAACTTGTGCCTAAGTCTCAACCCGCAGGTTCGGACTTCTGTTTATTTGGCCAATGTATGTATAAGGCAACTTGTGCCTAAGTCTCAACCCGCAGGTTCGGACTTGTGTATTTGTTCGAAGTCATGTATAAGGCAACGTGTGCCTAAGTCTCAACCCGCAGGTTCGGACTTGTTAGTGTTTCGTCAACTTTCATATGGCAACTTGTGCCTAAGTCTCAACCCGCAGGTTCGGACTTGTGTATTTGTTCGAAGTCATGTATAAGGCAACTTGTGCCTAAGTCTCAACCCGCAGGTTCGGACTTGTGTATTTGTTCGAAGTCATGTATAAGGCAACGTGTGCCTAAGTCTCAACCCGCAGGTTCGGACTTGTTAGTGTTTCGTCAACTTTCATATGGCAACTTGTGCCTGAGTCTCAACCCGCAGGTTCGGACTTCTATAGTGTTTCGTCAATTATCATATGGCAACTTGTGCCGAAGTCTCAACCCGCAGGTTCGGACTTCTGGAAGGATCACTTGGCCACTAATGATCCTTCCGCAGGTTCACCTACGGAAACCTTGTTACGACTTTTACTTCCTCTAAATCATCAAGTTCGGTCAACTTCGATAAAGCAGACGCGGTTCACGAGGATCCAGCGAACGATCATCTCCAAAGACCTCACTAAATAATCCATCGGTAGTAGCGACGGGCGGTGTGTACAAAGGGCAGGGACGTATTCAACGCTGGCTGATGACCAGCACTTACTAGAAGTTCCGAGTTCATATGGACCATTGCAATCCATAATCCCTACTAAGTGAGTATTTGAGTGATTTCCCGTTCCTCTCGGAATAGGAGACACGCTGCTACCCACATTGTAGCACGCGTGTAGCCCAGAACATCTAAGGGCATCACGGACCTGTTATCGCTCGATCTCATTTTGCTAAACACAAATTGTCCTGCTAAGCAGCGTACCGTAAGTGCACTTGCGCACACGAACAGCGAAGGTGTCAGGTCATACTCCACCGAAAGGTCCTAACCCGTTCCAATCGGCATCGACGCATTAACGCTGACTGCGTTCTAGTTAGCATATGTGAGTCACGTTCGTTATCGGAATTAACCAGACAAATCAATCCACGAACTAAGAACGGCCATGCACCACTACCCTTAAATTTGAGAAAGAGCTATTAATCTGTCTCACCTCCATAAGTTCGGACCTGGTAAGTTTTCCCGTGTTGAGTCAAATTGAACCGCAAGCTCCATTTCATTGTGGTGCCCTTCCGTCAATTCCTTTAAGTTTCAACTTTGCAACCATACTTCCCCCGGAACCTGACTTTGGTTTCCCGGAAGCTACTGAGAGCACCTGGTTGTAGCGTCTCCCAATTGCTAGTTGGCATCGTTTACGGTTAGAACTAGGGCGGTATCTAATCGCCTTCGATCCTCTAACTTTCGTTCTTGATTAAAGAAAGCATCCTTGACAAATGCCTTCGCTTTAGTTAGTCTTACGACGGTCTACGAATTTCACCTCTCGCGCCGTAATACTAGTGTCCCCAACTACTTCTGTTAATCATTACCTCCGGTCTGAGTACAAACCAATGAAAGATTAGACCAAGGTCGTATTCCATTATTCCATGCAAGATTATTCTAGGGCGTTTGGGCACCCTGCTTTAAGCACTCTAATTTGTTCAAGGTAAACGTGAGCGGTCGAGCTCTATGTTACACTTGCACCCGTTGAAGGGCACACCATGACACAGACTTGGTGCCCTACCACACCATTGAGTCGCAACCAGATTCCGACTTGGCCCACCGACCACGGGTTGACCGGGTCGGCGGAGCCGGACTGTGTTGGACAAGTATCAACTTCGAACGTTTTAACCGCAACAATTTTAATATACGCTAGTGGAGCTGGAATTACCGCGGCTGCTGGCACCAGACTTGCCCTCCACTTGATCCTCGTAGAAGGATTTATGCTCTACTCATTCCAATTATGAAACATCATTAAAGAGTTTCATATTGTTATTTCTCGTCACTACCTCCCCGTCCCGGGATTGGGTAATTTACGCGCCTGCTGCCTTCCTTGGATGTGGTAGCCATTTCTCAGGCTCCCTCTCCGGAATCGAACCCTGATTCCCCGTTACCCGTTGCAACCATGGTAGTCCTCTATACTACCATCCATAGTTGATAGGGCAGATATTTGCGAGATCTGTCGTCGGTGCGAGACCATACGATCAGCATCATTATCCAGACTTCAACTCAATGACACGGAGAACCCGCGATTGGTTTGACTAATAAGTGCACCAGTTCCCGCGAGGGTCCTGGCATGTTGCATGTATTAGCTCTAGATTTTCCACAGTTATCCAAGTAACTAGGTTGATGATCTCGTAAATTATAGCTGTTATACTGAGCCTTATGCGGTTTCACATTAAATCTGTTTGTACTTAGACATGCATGGCTTAACCTTTGAGACGAGCGTATATTACTGGTAGGATCAACCAGAATTCCGACTTTGCGTTCGAATGTTCATTGTCCCATTGCACCCGGAGGAGCAAACACCACGTTCTATATGTTGTCAAGTCCGGTAGCACACGGGAGGCGAGCCCCCGTGCGAACCTCATTGCCCTCGTATCACACACACCCGATGCACCGGACAGGCACTTGAGCGGCATTCGACTCCGCTAAGCGCACGTGCGCCCGATTGTGCATGCGCTGACGGGGCCTTCATACCCCTACCACAGCGACCTTATGCCAAACTTCCATGAATACTTAAGTGAGCTGACAAGGGCCTTCATTTCCCTACCATCAACTAAAGGACACGCTAGGCGCGTCCGATCATTGCAACTGCGGGGCTTTCATACCCCAATCACCACAGTACGCAATTCACCAGAGTTTAATCACAACCCCCCCGGACATGGCACACTATTAACTTGCAACAAAACTTAGTGTGTGCCGGGCACATCGGTTCCACAAAATCATTCCCGATGTACCCCAATTGGGGTTGCGAACGCATTCACGGTCCTCTGACACACCCAACCAAGCGTGGATACTACATACCTCAAACACCCAGTACACTAACAGACAAATCAATATATGGTTGCTTTCCCCCAGACATTTGCCAATCACTTGGCACCCGGACGGGAACTCGCTCCTGATTGCGCCATTGCCACCCATTTGCCAAGAGCGAGTTCTGTATGTAGATTTCATTTGGAAAGACAACCGTGTACTGGATATTCTATCCGACGATTACAGATGACGAGTACGAGACTCGACTACACTCACGGATAATACATTTTGGGTCGAGATTGCTTTCGGGGTTTTCGATTGGTCTTGCGCTTGTAAACGTATAACTTTGACTTGTGGTAACCTCGGTATGTTAGTCGATCACGTGGTTGTGAACTGGGTAAGGGTGGGCAATCTGTTCACTTGCACTCTGGGTAGGAATATGGTGAGCGCTATAGGTTAAAGATCATGGTATGGTTCCATCGTGATGACTTTCGCTAGATAGTAGTATGTTTGGATAGTTATAACGTTTTTGGCCATTTGTTCATAGTGTTCGGTCCATTGAGGAATTCGATTGGTCTTTGCTTCACACACGTGGTCGATCACTTGGATGTGAACTAGAGTGAGATTAAGGTGTTCACTAGTGCTCTTCGGTTTTGGATCAGTAATGAGCACTTGATTGGTTTCGCATAATATGTATCCATAGTGATGACTCTTTCCAGCTTAAGATTTCGTTACCAGTTTCGAATCCTCCCCACGTTCGCTTTTACTTGGTTAGGTTTTCGAGTGTAGATTTGAAAGCAATCTCATGTATGTATCCCATCTGATATAAGCCACTGACAGTTCATGTCACCTCGTTCAACTCTCGCTGGGTCACAGAAGTATGTTACTGCGCCCATTATCCCTACTCGGATAGGTTCGGTTCGTTCGTTTTATACTACGGTGAGTAAACTCAATTTGTGCATCGCATAGCCATGGAAAGCAAGCTTTCGCGGGCCTCTTCGACTGTTTTGATACGAGCTGTGCCCGTGATGCTTGTCATCCCAGGATACTAGACCCCTTTGGACGACCGCATGACCATCAGAAAGTAAATTCCACGTTCGGTTTATTTGCTACTTCCACCGTTCTAGTACTATGGGGTTGGAACCCCTAACATAAAGTATCTATGTAGAACCACGAGGGCTCTCAATGTAGAACCACAAGGGCTCTAGTACCGATTCTCTCGGTACGCTTGGTCCGTGTTCCTTTATGTTTGTACTCTTGTGTGTATAAAATTCATGTTCGATTTGGGATATTTGCTACTTTCACCTGTGCGCTGTGTATAACTACGGAGAAACTCAATTTGTGCATCGCATAGCCATGGAAAGCAAGCTTTCGCGGGCCTCTTCGACTGTTTTGATACGAGACTGTGCCCGTGATGCTTGTCATCCCAGGATACTAGACCCCTTTGGACGACCGCATGACCAACAGAATGTAAATTCCAGTTCGTTTTTGGATATTTGCTACTGTCACCGTTTGAGTACTATGGGGCTTGAACCCCTAACATAAAGTCTTTGTGTAGAACCACGAGGGCTCTATAGTACCGATTCTCTCGGCACGCTTGGTCCGTGTTCCTTTATGTTCGTACTCTTGTGTGTATAATATTCATGTTCGGTTTGGGATATTTGCTACTGTCACCGTTTGAGTACTATGGGGCTTGAACCCCTAACATAAAGTCTTTGTGTAGAACCACGAGGGCTCTATAGTACCGATTCTCTCGGCACGCTTGGTCCGTGTTCCTTTATGTTCGTACTCTTGTGTGTATAATATTCATGTTCGGTTTGGGATATTTGCTACTTTCACCTGGGTCCCGTTCTTCATACAAGTCTGCCTTGCTAATGTGGTAACTTTATAGTGTAGTTCTGACATCCCAATTTTGGGACTTAGCCGATTTTTCATGAATTTCCATATGACCCATAGGGTCCCTTTCTTCATACAAGCTTGCCTAGGGCGATCGGTCAAAACTTGTCTTACTATTCGATTGGTCTTCGCAGTTTCACCCTAGGCAATTCGCCTAGGTCTGTCTTCTTGAGGAGGCCAAAACCCGAAATAAGGAGGTCTGGCCGACCCTGAAACCTCCCCTGTCTTAACTACACTAACCCGATTTTTCAGGGTCCTCAGCGCCATACAACTTTGCCTAGGTCACTTATACTCTTGACTTAGGCCATCTGACTTGGTCCGTGTTTCTTCCTAGGGTTCACCTAGGTACTTTGCCTTGCTTGATGTGGTAACTTTTTAGTGTAGTTCTGACATCCCAATTTTGGGACTTAGCCGATTTTTCATGAATTTCCATATGACCCTAAGGGTCCCTTTCTTCATACAAGCTTGCCTAGGGCGATCGGTCAAAACTTGTCTTACTATTCGATTGGTCTTCGCAGTTTCACCCTAGGCAATTCGCCTAGGTCTGTCTTCTTGAGGAGGCCAAAACCCGAAATAAGGAGGTCCAGCCGACCCTGAAACCTCCCCTGTCTTAACTACACTAACCCGATTTTTCAGGGTCCTCAGCGCCATACAACTTTGCCTAGGTCACTTATACTCTTGACTTAGGCCATCTGACTTGGTCCGTGTTTCTTCCTAGGGTTCACCTAGGTACTTTGCCTTGCTTGATGTGGTAACTTTATAGTGTAGTTCTGACATCCCAATTTTGGGACTTAGCCGATTTTTCATGAATTTCCATATGACCCTAAGGGTCCCTTTCTTCATACAAGCTTGCCTAGGGCGATCGGTCAAAACTTGTCTTACTATTCGATTGGTCTTCGCACTTTCACCCTAGGCAGTTTGCCTAGGTGTAGCTTCTTGAGGAGGTCAAAACCCAAAATAAGGAGGTTCAGCCGACCCAAAAACCTCCCCTGTCTAAACTACACTAACCAGATTTTTCAGGGTCCTCACCGTCATACAACTTTGCCTAGGTCACATGTACTCTTGACTTAGGCCATCTGACTTGGTCCGTGTTTCTTCTTAGGGTTCACCTAGGTACTTTGCCTTGCTTGATGTGGTAACTTTTTAGTGTAGTTCAGACATCCCAATTTTGGGACTTAGCCGATTTTTCATGGATTTTCCATATGACCCATAGGGTCCCTTTCTTCATACAAGCTTGCCTAGGGCGATCGGTCAAAACTTGTCTTACTATTCGATTGGTCTTCGCACTTTCACCCTAGGCAGTTTGCCTAGGTGTAGCTTCTTGAGGAGGTCAAAACCCAAAATAAGGAGGTTCAGCCGACCCAAAAACCTCCCCTGTCTAAACTACACTAACCAGATTTTTCAGGGTCCTCACCGTCATACAACTTTGCCTAGGTCACTTGCACTCTTGACTTAGGCCATCTGACTTGATCCGTGTTTCTTCCTAGGGTTCACCTAGGTAGTTTACCTTGCTTGATGTGGTAACTTTTTAGTGTAGTTCTGACATCATCATTTTGGGACTTAGCCGATTTTTCGTAAAATACCATATGACCCATCACGGACCTTGCCTTCATATAAGTTTGCCTTGCTTGGTGTGGTAACATTTGAGTGTAGTTCTGACATCATCATTTTGGGACTTAGCCGATTTTTCGTAAAATACCATATGACCCATCAGGGACCTTGCCTTCATATAAGTTTGCCTTGCTTGGTGTGGTAACATTTGAGTGTAGTTCTGACATCATCATTTTGGGACTTAGCCGATTTTTCGTAAAATACCATATGACCCATCAGGGTCCTTGCCTTCATATAAGTTTGCCTTGCTTGGTGTGGTAACCTTTGAGTGTAGTTCTGACATCATCATTTTGGGACTTAGCCGATTTTTCGTAAAATACCATATGACCCATCAGGGTCCTTTGCTTCATATAAGTTTGCCTTGCTTGGTGTGGTAACATTTGAGTGTAGTTCTGACATCCCCATTTTGGGACTTAGCCGATTTTTCGTAAAATACCATATGACCCATCAGGGTCCTTTCCTTCATATAAGTTTGCCTTGCTTGGTGTGGTAACCTTTGAGTGTAGTTCTGACATCATCATTTTGGGACTTAGCCGATTTTTCGTAAAATACCATATGACCCATCAGGGTCCTTGCCTTCATATAAGTTTGCCTTGCTTGGTGTGGTAACCTTTGAGTGTAGTTCTGACATCATCATTTTGGGACTTAGCCGATTTTTCGTAAAATACCATATGACCCATCAGGGTCCTTTGCTTCATATAAGTTTGCCTTGCTTGGTGTGGTAACATTTGAGTGTAGTTCTGACATCCCCATTTTGGGACTTAGCCGATTTTTCGACCAATACCATATGACCCATCAGGGTCCTTTGCTTCATATAAGTTTGCCTTGCTTGGTGTGGTAACATTTGAGTGTAGTTCTGACATCCCCATTTTGGGACTTAGCCGATTTTTCGTAAAATACCATATGACCCATCAGGGTCCTTGCCTTCATATAAGTTTGCCTTGCTTGGTGTGGTAACATATGAGTGTAGTTCTGACATCCCCATTTTGGGACTTAGCCGATTTTTCGTATAATACCATATGACCCATCAGGGACCTTGCCTTCATATAAGTTTGCCTTGCTTGGTGTGGTAACATTTGAGTGTAGTTCTGACATCCCCATTTTGGGACTTAGCCGATTTTTCGTAAAGTACCATATGACCCATCAGGGTCCTTTGCTTCATATAAGTTTGCCTTGCTTGGTGTGGTAACATTTGAGTGTAGTTCTGACATCCCCATTTTGGGACTTAGCCGATTTTTCGTAAAGTACCATATGACCCATCAGTGTCCTTTGCTTCATATAAGTTTGCCTTGCTTGGTGTGGTAACATATGAGTGTAGTTCTGACATCCCCATTTTGGGACTTAGCCGATTTTTCGTAAAGTACCATATGACCCATCAGGGTCCTTTGCTTCATATAAGTTTGCCTTGCTTGGTGTGGTAACATATGAGTGTAGTTCTGACATCCCCATTTTGGGACTTAGCCGATTTTTCGTATAATACCATATGACCCATCAGGGACCTTGCCTTCATATAAGTTTGCCTTGCTTGGTGTGGTAACTTTTTAGTGTAGTTCTGACATCCCCATTTTGGGACTTAGCCGATTTTTCGTAAAATACCATATGACCCATCAGGGTCCTTGCCTTCATATAAGTTTGCCTTGCTTGGTGTGGTAACATTTGAGTGTAGTTCTGACATCCCCATTTTGGGACTTAGCCGATTTTTCGATCCATCCTATATGACCCATCAGGGTCCTTTTTCTTCATATAAGTTTCCCAAGACTTAGTGCTTTTTACCTTTGGACACCAATATCACCCTTACGGGTTTCTTTGATCTTCTCACTTTGTATTGACCAAATGTAGGTCTTGCCATGCCAAACATATAATTGTTCTACACCAAGTCTCTATCTCGTACCGCCAGCTCGGTACATTCGATCAACCTGCCCTTAAGGCACCCGGGACTTAGCCATTTTTTCACATTTTTCATGATTTTGAGGCAACTTTTCTCGACTTTGTCACCTTATATCACCAAGATCCTTTCCCTTTAGCGCTTCACTCTGTTCGTATGATATTTAGCGCTGACTATCACCTTTCTATCGCTGACCTCAACTTCTTATTCGGTGCCATAGAGCCAGAGATATTTGGTGTATGCTGTTATAAGGGAAGTTTGTCACTTTTTCAAAGGCCCACTTTGGGACGCCCATATCTCACCTTCAGGTATCTTCGATCTTCTTGTCGTCTATGGACGAAACTTAGGTCTTGTCTTGGCCAACTTATAAATGTTCTACGGCCAAGCCGTATCTCTTACCGCCAGCCCGGTATTTTTGGACTTAGTCGGATTTTCGCCTCTCGTGGTAACAATTTCTGACTTTGACTCACAATAACACCTGAACGGTCACATGCTAGCGCTTTGCTTGGTAGGAATTATAGTTAGCGCTACCTTTTCTCTTTCCATCGATACCTTGTTCGTTCCATTCCATGCCATACAGCCGAAGTTATGATGTTTCCCGTTTTCCATATCATGTGGAGCTTATGCTCTGGGAAAACCATCTAACACCTGTACCACCCTTTTGGGTACCACCGATCTCGACACTATGTTCGGGCCAAATATAGGTTATAACATGCCCAACATATAATTGTTCTACACCAAGTCTCTATCTCTTACCGCCTGCTCGGTATTTTACTCGTAAGTCCAAATTTCACAACTTGTACTTTTTGGCCCAATGTACTCGAGTTTCAATTTTGGTAACATTTTTCGACTTTGACACTTAATAACTTCCAAATCATGCTAGTTAGCGCTTTGCTTTCTTCTAGTCGTATCTAGCGCTGGGTGTTACCTTTCCAAAACATATCCTAGCTTAACAATCCATGCCATACAGCCGGAGCTATACGGTGCACAAGTCAAATCCATTTTAGCCATGTTTCATTTTTGCCAATTTTTGACCACTCGTATCACCCTTCCAGAGTGGTCCGATCTTCTCGCTGTCTATGGACGACTTTTAGGTCTCGTAGAGGCAAACTTATAAGTATTCTACGTCAACCCGCTATCTCTTACCGCCTGCTCGGTATTCTTGGTCTTGTGTGATTTTTGGAAATTTTGGTATTATTTTTCCACTTTGTCGCTTAATAACTCAGTTTTGCTCAACACTTAGCGCTTCGGTTGCTTGGGATTATAGTTAGCGCTCGGTTCGACCTTTCCAACACTGATCTTAGCTTGTCGATCCGTTCCATACAGCCTGAGTTATTCGCGATACCGTGTTTCAACCCATTTCTCAAGTCTCGTTTTGGTCCAACTTTGAACCAGCCATATCACCCTGATGGGTACCTCCGATCTTCTCGCTCTATATTGGCCAAAGTTAGGTCTTGTGGTAACGTACTTATGATTGTTCTACGCCGTGTTCGTAGCTCTTATCGTTCGCCCGCTATTTTCGATCATAAGGTGAATTTTCGCCTCTAAACCACCATTTTTCACCTTTGCCCTCTAATATGACCGACTTGCTCAACACCTAGCGCTTCGCTTGGTAGGACACATAGCTAGCGCTCGTCAAGACCTTTCCAACGCATATCCAAGCTTTCCGATCCGAGCCATACAGCCTGAGCTATAGGCGATACCGTTTTTCCCATTTTCTTGGTCACATGCACTTTAGGGTACCCCTTTTTGCCTTTGACCCTTAATACCTCCTCCGGGTCACTAGTAGGCGCTCAGCTTGGTAGGAAACATAGCTAGAGCAGGCCTTCACCTTTCCAAAACTGCCTCAAGTGTACCGATCCGACATCTAGAACCAAAGTTATGGTCATTCCTATCATGCTCTACTTTCATGGTCAACCTCCACCAAGCACACCTAGGTTGGACCAACTTTCACCAACTCATCTCGAACCCCAAATTTGCTTCGACCTACTAGGTTTCCCTAGTAAAGTGGTCAAAACATCCATTACAACACGACTGGTCTTTCTGGTGGTCGACCTAGGCGACTTTGTTCGACGACCACCACCCCATGGAACTAAAAGACGTCCCTTGATACGGACCACCGATACATTTTCCGGCCTGTCTAAACTACACTCATCGAAATTTTTTTGGGTCCCCACCGTCATACAAGTTTGCCTAGGTCAAGTTTTTCTTCCGGATCGGCCGCGGACCTCACTTTTCATTATCTAGGGAGGCCATAGGGCCCCAAAAGGGGTTTTTTAAAATTTTCGACACTTTCGACTTTGGTCGGATTTTTTCCGATTTTGGTCCGACCTAGGGACTTGGTGGTCCAAGGAGCCTCGGGACCAAACTTTTTTCTCAGGGGTCCCTACCTCCATACAACTTTGCCTAGGTAAATTTTTTGTTCCAAATCGACCGCGGATTTCACTTTTCAATATCTGGGGCTCGTGTAGAGTCCGAATATGAGGTTTTCTCATTTTTCGACATTTTCGACTTTTTTCGACTTTTTTCGGGTTTTTCGACCTAGGGGTCCGCCGAACAAATTTTGGGTCAAAAATTTTTATTGAACTAGTCGAAAGTACGCAAAAAGATAAGACTTTTTGCCGAAGACACCATGCCCCGGAACCGACTCCTTCCCCTTCAAAATAGGGGACAAATGTGATTTTTGAAACTTTTCCTTAGGGAGCCCAAGACTTAGAAAATTTTCAAATTCTCGATTTTTCGATTGCGAGCTAGCGCTTTGCGGTCTTCGGCAATGTTGTAGATCTCGACGAGATAAAACTTTTTGGTCAAGGGACATTTTGCCCTCCGACCCCTCCTTCCCCCCGCAAATCGCCCCCCAAAGTGCAATTTTTGCATTTTCACCTCTTTGCATGCACTGTTCGGCCCAAATGGCCACTTTCTATGGGTCTGAGCGCTTTGCGGTCTTCGGCAAACTTTTAGAGCGTACCAAGCCCTAATTATAATTGTTCTACATAAACTTCGTACCTCTTCATCCCTGGCCGCTATTCGCGTACCAAGGTAATTTTTGTTCATTTTATCAACATTTTTCATCTTTGACTGTTTATATCGGCCTTGCCATGAACCGATAGCGCTTCGCTGTGTTCTAACGTAAGTTAGTACTACTCAATACCTTTCCAAATCATGTCTTAGATTGTCATTTGCTTGCTTACAGCCGGAGCTATGAGCGATACCGTAAAAAGTACCGAAACTTGGAAAAATCCTTGGATCGCCCATATCCCCCCTTTGGGGACCAGATATCGAAAAAAGTTCTTATTCAAAAAGTTGCGCCTTAACGTGTTCTAGTTATGCCTAGAACATTTCACTTCGCTAGCTGGCCTGCAACTTAGCCGTAATTGGGATTTTAGGGTGTTCATGGAGGGCCCATTTCCTGCGACTTGGTATCTTTTGGGCCCTATGTTTCTCTAATATCTCCACAAGTTTTCCAGATAGCTTTCTCATACTTTCAGGGTGCCTAGAGCACCTCAAGACCTTTCCAACGCTATGCCGTTTGCCTCGCTCGGACATCTACAGCCGAAGTTATTCGAGGTACACGGTACCTTACCCTGTTTTCTCAGTACTTGGTCGAAAATTTCGATCAGCCATATGACCGACTTGGACAACCCTGAGCGGGTTGGCCCCATATAACTAAACTTTTGTCTCTTGTAGGCAAACTTATAAATGTTCTACGTCAACTCGCTATCTCGTACCGCCTTGACGGTATACTTGGTCCAAGGGCCATTTCCAGCGACTTGGTCGCAATTTCGCTCTAAGTTTCGCTAATACCTTCGTCCGTGGACATGGTGATTTTTTGTTCGTATTTTTCCTTGATAGTCCCACTCAAGACTATTCCATACCAGAGCCAAGCGTCCCGCTAAGTGCCATACAGCCTGAGCAGTAATTCATGAAAGGTACCTCTACCAGTTTTTGCCATACTTGGGTACAAACTTTGTATCGCCCATATCTCCACTTTGGAGGCCAGCCAGCACCTTTGCCCCATATACTTTTTTCTTGGTCATACCATGCACTAAATATAATTGTTCTACGCCAACTTGCTATCTCTTCTCTAACTTGCCGTTATTCTTGGTCCAAGTCCCATTTCATTCGTTTTCGGACCCATTTTGCTATATGTTTCACTAATAGCTTCGGCCATGGACAAGCTGATATTCTGTTTGTATTTTTGCTTGATAGTCCCACTCAAGACCATTCCAAAACACACCGCAACTTGTCGCTCGGTGGCAAACTGACCGAGTTATAATTCATGAAAGATACCTCAACTTGGTACACCATGTGGTCGGCCCAAACCATATACCGACCAAACGACCGACTTGGAGCACCCTGACCGGGTTGCCCCCATATAATGAAAGTTGCGTCTCTACACGCCCAACTTATGAATATTCTACGCCAAGTCGCTATCTCTTACCGGTAAGCCGGTATTCACCTTCCAAGGGTGATTTTGGTCAAGTGCCATTTCCTGCGACTTGGTCCCCGAATTGGACCATCATCACCTAATATCTCCGTGGTCTTTCAACTCAGCCTCATAAAACTTTCAGGGTAGATAGGTCTCCCCAAGACCTTTCCAACGGTGAGCCGTTTGCCTCGCTCGGCCATCTACAGCCGAAGTTATTAATGGTACTTGGTACCTTACCCTGTTTTTTCCATACTTGTTCGTACTTGGGTACAAACTTTGGATCGCCCATATCTCCACTTTGGAGGCCAGCTAGCACCTTGGCCCCATATACTTTTTTGTTGGTCATGCCATGCACCAAATATAATTGTTCTACGCCAACTTGCTATCTCTTCTCCAACTTGCCGTTATTCTTGGTCCAATTCCCATTTCATTCGTTTTTGGACCCATTTTGCTATATGTTTCACTAATAGCTTCGGCCATGGACAAGCTGATTTTCGATTGGTATTTTTCCTTGATAGTCCCACTCAAGACCATTCCAAAACACACCGCAGCTTGTCGCTCGGTGGCAAACTGACCAAGTTATAATTCATGAAAGGTACCTCAACTTGGCACACCACGTGGTCGGCCCAAACCATAAACCAACCAAACGACCGACTTGGAGCACCCTGACCGGGTTGGCCCCATATAATAAAAGTTGCGTCTCTACACGCCCAACTTATGAATATTCTACGCCAAGTCGCTATCTCTTACCGGTAAGCCGGTATTCACCTTCCAAGGGTGATTTTGGTCAAGCGCCATTTCCTGCGACTTGGTCCCCGAATTGGACCATCATCACCTAATATCTCCGTGGTCTTTCAACTCAGCCTCATGAAACTTTCAGGGTAGATAGGTCTCCCCAAGACCTTTCCAACGGTGAGCCGTTTGCCTCGCTCGGCCATCTACAGCCGAAGTTATTAATGGTACTTGGTACCTTACCCTGTTTTTTCCATACTTGTTCGTACTTGGGTACAAACTTTGGATCGCCCATATCTCCACTTTGGAGGCCAGCCAGCACCTTGGCCCCATATACTTTTTTGTTGGTGATACCATGCACCAAATATAATTGTTCTACGCAAGCTTGCTATCTCTTCTCCAACTTGCGGTTATTTTTGACTCAAGCCCCATTTCCATAGTTTTTGGTACCAATTTGCTCTATGTTTCGCTAATAGCTTCGCCCAAGGACTTTGTGATTTTTTGTTCGCATTTTTCCTAAATAGTCCCACTCAAGACTATTCCAAATCACACCTTAGCTTGTCGCTCAGTGCCATACAGCCAGAGTTTTAATTCATGAAAGGTACATCACCTTGGTACACCACGTGGTCAGTCCAAACCATCAACCAACCATATGACCGACTTCGAGTCGAGCTAGCGGCTAGGCTCAATATAATGAAATGCGTGTCTTGATGCGGGCTACTGACGGTCTGAACAATGTAGCTCGCTAGCTCGTCTCTAAACTTGTGTTTTGGTCGAATATTGGGTGTTCATGTACCACTTCGGGTAACATGGACTTTGGTGCAACTTTACCACTTGTGCACTTAATAACTTCCCGGTCATTCAAGTCTTTGCCTTCATACTTTCAGGGTAGTTAGGTCTCGTCGAGACCTTTCCATACATATGCCAAACTCATCGATCGGACATCTACAGCCCGAGTTATTCGCGGTACACCGTACCTTACCCTGTTTTTTCCTCAATTGGGTACAAACCTTGGAACACCCATATCGCCCCTTTAGAGACTAGCTGGCACGTTGGCCTCATATAATGATAAGTGCACCTCAACTAGGGCTACTGACGGTCAGAACATTTCAACTTGCTAGCTCGGGCCCACACTTGTGTTTTTCTCGAATATATGGTTCAAGTGTGCCACTTTGGGCACTTTTGGACATTTTGTCCCCACACAACTTTCTTGCCTTGGTAGATAGGGTCTTGTGATCTTGGGCAAAAAGATGCACCAAGATAAAGTCTAACTTTCGTTCTTGTACCGCAAAGCGCTATCTCAAACACCCGAGGAGATAGAAAGTGATTATGTTCGGTATATCGGTCTTCCATGGCCTACTATGGTAAACCCCTGCAGGTATGCAACCGAAGGTGCTTGGTACATGTATTTGGTGCAATATCGGTGCAAAGTAGGTGTTTCCTTGATCGGGCTATAACTTTCTTGGTTGATGTTGGATTGCTTTGCGGTCTTCGGGGGATAGTTAGGGAACATGTTGGCCAACATTTCCTTATTCCTCAGCCTGGCCGTACCTCTTACCGTCTAGGCGGTATACATGCTCTAAGTTGGAACTTGTGTTCCTTTGGGTAACTTCTCTGACTTTGACGCTTAATAACTTTCGTTCATATGCAGTCTAAGCTCTGCAACTCTCAGGAAAGCTAGTACTACTCATTTCCTTTCCATATCAGTCTTTGGCTTGTCGATCCAATGTCTACAGCCTTAGTTATTCACGTTCCCTGTGAAGGTAGGTTTTTGCCCATTTTCCAGTTCATGTGGTAACATTCCCGGACTTTGCCGGCTTTCTCTTCATGTGGTAACTTGCTTGCTTGTGTGGTAACTTGGAAGTGTATGTCTGACAGACCCAATCTCGGACTTAGCCGATTTTTCTCTTCATATCATATGGATCAATCACTAGGCCATCTTGCTTGCTTGTGTGGTAACTTGAAAGTGTATGTCTGACAGACCCAATCTGGGACTTAGCCGATTTTTCTCTTCATATCATATGGATCAATCACTAGGCCATCTTGCTTGCTTGTGTGGTAACTTGAAAGTGTATGTCTGACAGACCCAATCTGGGACTTAGCCGATTTTTCTCTTCATATCATATGGATCCATCACTAGGCCATCTTGCTTGCTTGTGTGGTAACTTGGAAGTGTATTTCCGACAGACCCAATCTGGGACTTAGCCGATTTTTCTCTTCATATCATATGGATCCATCACTAGGCCATCTTGCTTGCTTGTGTGGTAACTTGGAAGTGTATTTCTGACAGACCCAATCTGGGACTTAGCCGATTTTTCTCTTCATATCATATGGATCCATCACTAGGCCATCTTGCTTGCTTGTGTGGTAACTTGGAAGTGTATTTCTGACAGACCCAATCTGGGACTTAGCCGATTTTTCTCTTCATATTATATGGATCCTGGACTTAGCCGATTTTTCTCTTCATATCATATGGATCCATCACTAGGCCATCTTGCTTGCTTGTGTGGTAACTTGGAAGTGTATTTCTGACAGACCCAATCTGGGACTTAGCCGATTTTTCTCTTCATATTATATGGATCCTGGACTTAGCCGATTTTTCTCTTCATATCATATGGATCCATCATTAGGCCATCTTGCTTGCTTGTGTGGTAACTTGATAGTGTATTTCCGACAGACCCAATCTCGGACTTAGCCGATTTTTCTCTTCATATTATATGGTTCCATCACTAGGCCATCTTGCTTGCTTGTGTGGTATCTTGAAAGTGTATGTCTGACAGACCCAATCTCGGACTTAGCCGATTTTTCTCTTCATATAATATGGATCCTGGACTTAGCCTGTTATTAGGTTATTATATATGGATCCTGGACTTAGCCGATTATTAGGTTATTATATATGGATCCTGGACTTAGCCGATTTTTCTCTTCATATAATATGGATCCGGGACTTAGCCGATTATTAGGTTATTATATATGGATCCTGGACTTAGCCGATATTTCTCTTCATATAATATGGATCCGGGACTTAGCCAATTTTTCTCTTCATATAATATGGATCCGGGACTTAGCCGATTTTTCTCTTCATATAATATGGATCCGGGACTTAGCCAATTTTTCTCTTCATGTGGTAACGTATGCCAATCGCTCACAAGTCATGGGATAAGGGTACTTGTGTTCTTCCATCTTCTAAGTCCCGCACGGGGACATCGTGATCGCCCCAAGTCCGGAATAGCGCCAAGTCAAGCCCCACGCTGGCCGTGCAGGACCTGTTAGCGGGGGCCCCACTGACAGCACTAATCCGGACTTAGAAATTATATCTTTCTAATCGAACACCACACACGCAACACCACCATACCACCATCTCCTTGCAAGTACCTAAGTACCCGCAACTCCATGGTGAAGGCAATGTCACTCCATCACCAACCTCTTTGCACTGCAAGCACTAGCGTACCCACAACACTCCGAAGAAGGCAACGGCGCGCGATGCTCGACTCCACATACCACACCACACCACACCACCGATGGCCAGCCAGCCAGCCAGCCCAGCTAAGGGCTAACCCACCAACCAACCACCAATGGCCTAGGCCAGCCGGATCCCACCTTCAAGTCCAAGCACAGCCAAGTGCAAGTACCGCCAAGTGTTCACCAACCGCCCAACACACCACACCACACCACCGATGGCCAGCCAGCCAGCCAGCCCAGCTAAGGGCTAACCAACCAACCAACCACCAATGGCCTAGGCCAGCCGGATCCCACCTTCAAGTCCAAGCACAGCCAAGTGCAAGTACCGCCAAGTGTTCACCAACCAACCATCACACCAGGTCAGCCGGCCGGTACCCACCTTCAAGTGCCATTACCCTCGGGTGCAAGCTCAATCAAGTGTTAACCAACCAACCCGGCCAAGGCAGCCAACAGGCCGGCACCCTACAGCACCGACCCGCCATTACCACCTCAACCGTTGACCATGCAAGTGGCCTCGGACAACAGGTGACACCCGAAGTACATCCGAAGAGTGTATATCAAGTGTTTGTTCACCAAGTCCTCAACCAACCCCAAGTACCCGGAGGTACCCAGAGTGTTGGATCCGCCAACCACTACCAGCACTCCAAGTCCTTGCGAACCCAAAGTGTTTGCCCGGTAGGGCCATTGTATCACAACGCTTGCGACCATGCAAGTGGCCTCGAACAAGGTGACAGGGGTATCTTCACCAAGTTCTCAACCAACCCCAAGTACCCGGAGGTACCCAGAGTGTTGGGTCCGCCAACCACTACCAGCACTCTAAGTCCTCGCGAACCCAAAGTGTTTGCCCGGTAGGGCCATTAGACCACAACGCTTGCTAACCATGCAAGTGGTCTCGGACAACAGGCGATACCCGAAGTACATCCGAAGAGTGTATATCAAGTGTTTGTTCACCAAGTCCTCAACCAACCCCAAGTACCCGGAGGTACCCAGAGTGTTGGATCCGCAAACCCGTCCCGGCACTCCAAGTCCTTGCGAACCCAAAGTGTTTGCCCGGTAGGGCCATTGTATCACAACGCTTGCTACCATGCAAGTGGCCTCGGACAACAGGTGACACCCGAAGTACATCCGGAGAGTGTACAACAAGTGTTTGTTCACCAAGTCCTCAACCAACCCCAAGTACCCGGAGGTACCCAGAGTGTTGGATCCGCAAACCCGTCCCGGCACTCCAAGTCCTT
>NW_026525207.1:85000-86744 GCF_943734705.1 Anopheles coustani
TGGTTTCTTTTCCTCCCCTTATTAATATGCTTAAATTCAGGGGGTTGTCACACATGAACTGAGGCTTATGTACCTTGCGGTTGTTATCGTCACATCTGGCTTGCGACTACTTTGTTTCAATGTCCAATATGTACCGTTGGACTCGGTTAACGGGCTGTTAGCCCGCGTGTGGTTTAACTCACTGATACCTTCCATTGCCCATACGCTAGTTTGTTTGTGTTCCTTTGGTCAACTTCCATACTTGAATCATTTGTGCTACCGCTGCTGCTTCGACGCTACTTTGACATCTTCGCTTCTATTTAAATAAATAAATAAGCTGAAGCTAGACATCAGTAAACACCACCACAGACACCACAAGCACGCCTTCTCCTCGTACTTCCGCCTCACGCGGGAACACGGACGCTCTAAATACTTCGAATTCCAATGCCAGTATATTGTAAACCACGGGTTCTTTAATGCTAGCGGGTCGTCGCGACCCTAGTTAACATCATGGTGCACGTCTCGTGACGGGTGTCACGGCGTAGTTAAATGTATGCGATACATTTCTCAAATATAAGCGCTCAGTCATCTGTACATCATGGTAGGTTCCCACGACGTGCAATATGCGTTCAACTTATCAATGTTCATGTGTCCTGCAGTTCACATTATGACGCGCAGTTAGCTGCGGTCTTCATCGATCCATGAGCCGAGTGATCCACTGCCGAGGGTGACTAACTTGCGTAAGCCGCCGCTGTGCGCGTATACCCGTTCCCCGTAGGGAGGAGCAAGCCGCCGCTTAGAGACGAAGCATAAAGTGTCCTCATTCCACATAGGGCAAGCTGGATGAATCCATTTTACCCAGGACGGCCGAAGCGGCGTGGACCAGGGGAGAACTGAACCTTATACTTCACACCACAGTAAGTCTACGTGTCCTCTTCCACATAGGGCAAGCTAGAACTAACTATCTTACCCAGGACTGCCGAAGCAGCGTGGACCAGGGGAGGAACACACTTTTCATGGAAACGTAAGGCATCCATGACTGCCATAACGTAAGCCGCCGCTGTGCGCGTATACCCGTTCCCCGTAGGGAGGAGCAAGCCGCCGCTTAGAGACGAAGCATAAAGTGTCCTCATTCCACATAGGGCAAGCTGGATGAATCCGTTTTACCCAGGACGGCCGAAGCGGCGTGGACCAGGGGAGAACTGAACTTTATACTTCACACCACAGTAAGTCTACGTGTCCTCTTCCACATAGGGCAAGCTAGAACTAACTATCTTACCCAGGACTGCCGAAGCAGCGTGGACCAGGGGAGGAACACACTTTTCATAGAAACGTAAGGCATCCATGACTGCCATAGTGCGTAAGCCGCCGCTGTGCGCGTAAACCCGTTCCCCGTAGGGAGGAGTCAAGCCGCCGCTTAGAGACGAAGTATTAAGTGTCCTCTTCCACATAGGGCAAGCTAGAATGAACTATCTTACCCAGGACCGCCGAAGCAGCGTGGACCAGGGGAGAACTGAACTTTATACTTCACACCACAGTATTGAGTAATGTGCCCTCTTCCACATAGGGCAAGCTGGAATGTTCCATTTTACCCAGGACGGCCGAAGCGGCGTGGACCAGTGGAGGACTACACAATCATGAGGTTTGATATCGACTTGTGTGTTTCAATAGGGTACCGATGGTATGTTTTGAACCGATTTGATTTAGCCATTCTGAAGTCATCACTTGGTTGAAGCGCTGAACTAGGGAGGCATCGTTTACATAT
>NW_026525208.1:5000-12500 GCF_943734705.1 Anopheles coustani
GAACAAACACTTGTTGTACACTCTCCGGATGTACTTCGGGTGTCACCTGTTGTCCGAGGCCACTTGCATGGTAGCAAGCGTTGTGATACAATGGCCCTACCGGGCAAACACTTTGGGTTCGCAAGGACTTGGAGTGCCGGGACGGGTTTGCGGATCCAACACTCTGGGTACCTCCGGGTACTTGGGGTTGGTTGAGGACTTGGTGAACAAACACTTGTTGTACACTCTCCGGATGTACTTCGGGTGTCACCTGTTGTCCGAGACCACTTGCATGGTTAGCAAGCGTTGTGGTCTAATGGCCCTACCGGGCAAACACTTTATGTTCGCGAGGACTTGGAGTGCTGGTAGTGGTTGGCGGACCCAACACTCTGGGTACCTCCGGGTACTTGGGGTTGGTTGAGGACTTGGTGAACAAACACTTGTTGTACACTCTCCGGATGTACTTCGGGTGTCACCTGTTGTCCGAGACCACTTGCATGGTTAGCAAGCGTTGTGGTCTAATGGCCCTACCGGGCAAACACTTTATGTTCGCGAGGACTTGGAGTGCTGGTAGTGGTTGGCGGACCCAACACTCTGGGTACCTCCGGGTACTTGGGGTTGGTTGAGAACTTGGTGAAGATACCCCTGTCACCTTGTTCGAAGCCACTTGCATGGTCGCAAGCGTTGTGATACAATGGCCCTACCGGGCAAACACTTTGGGTTCGCAAGGACTTGGAGTGCCGGGACGGGTTGGCGGATCCAACACTCTGGGTACCTCCGGGTACTTGGGGTTGGTTGAGGACTTGGTGAGCAAACACTTGATATACGTTCTTCGGATGTACTTCGGGTGTCACCTGTTGTCCGAGGCCACTTGCATGGTCAACGGTTGAGGTGGTGATGGCGGGTCGGTGCTGTAGGGTGCCGGCCTGTTGGCTGCCTTGGCCGGGTTGGTTGGTTAACACTTGATTGGGCTTGCACCCGAGGGTAATGGCACTTGAAGGTGGGTACTGGCCGGCTGACCTGGTGTGATGGTTGGTTGGTGAACACTTGGCGGTACTTGCACTTGGCTGTGCTTGGACTTGAAGGTGGGATCCGGCTGGCCTAGGCCATTGGTGGTTGGTTGGTGGGTTAGCCCTTAGCTGGGCTGGCTGGCTGGCTGGCCATCGGTGGTGTGGTGTGGTGTGGTGTGTGGAGTCGAGCATCGCGCGCCGTTGCCTTCTTCGGAGTGTTGTAGGTACGCAAGTGCTTGCAATGCAAAGAGGTTGGTGATGGAGTGACATTGCCTTCACCATGGAGTTGCGGGTACTTAGGTACTTGCAAGGAGATGGTGGTATGGTGGTGTTGCGTGTGTGGTGTTCGATTAGAAAGATATAATTTCTAAGTCCGGATTAGTGCTGTCAGTGGGGCCGCCGCTAACAGGTCCTGCACGGCCACCGTGGGGCTTGACTTGGCGCTATTCCGGACTTGGGGCGATCACGATGTCCCCGTGCGGGACTTAGAAGATGGAAGAACACAAGTACCCTTATCCCATGACTTGTGAGCGATTGGCATACGTTACCACATGAAGAGAAAAATTGGCTAAGTCCCGGATCCATATTATATGAAGAGAAAAATCGGCTAAGTCCCGGATCCATATTATATGAAGAGAAAAATTGGCTAAGTCCCGGATCCATATTATATGAAGAGAAATATCGGCTAAGTCCAGGATCCATATATAATAACCTAATAATCGGCTAAGTCCCGGATCCATATTATATGAAGAGAAAAATCGGCTAAGTCCCAGATTGGGTCTGTCAGAAATACACTTCCAAGTTACCACACAAGCAAGCAAGATGGCCTAGTGATGGATCCATATGATATGAAGAGAAAAATCGGCTAAGTCCAGGATCCATATAATATGAAGAGAAAAATCGGCTAAGTCCCAGATTGGGTCTGTCAGAAATACACTTCCAAGTTACCACACAAGCAAGCAAGATGGCCTAGTGATGGATCCATATGATATGAAGAGAAAAATCGGCTAAGTCCCAGATTGGGTCTGTCAGAAATACACTTCCAAGTTACCACACAAGCAAGCAAGATGGCCTAGTGATGGATCCATATGATATGAAGAGAAAAATCGGCTAAGTCCAGGATCCATATAATATGAAGAGAAAAATCGGCTAAGTCCCAGATTGGGTCTGTCAGAAATACACTTCCAAGTTACCACACAAGCAAGCAAGATGGCCTAGTGATGGATCCATATGATATGAAGAGAAAAATCGGCTAAGTCCCAGATTGGGTCTGTCAGACATACACTATCAAGTTACCACACAAGCAAGCAAGATGGCCTAGTGATGGATCCATATGATATGAAGAGAAAAATCGGCTAAGTCCCAGATTGGGTCTGTCAGAAATACACTTCCAAGTTACCACATGAGCAAGCAAGATGGCCTAGTGATGGATCCATATAATATGAAGAGAAAAATCGGCTAAGTCCGAGATTGGTTCTGTCGGAAATACACTATCAAGTTACCACATGAGCAAGCAAGTTACCACATGAAGAGAAAGCCGGCAAAGTCTGGGAATGTTACCACATGAACTGGAAAATGGGCAAAAACCTACCTTCACAGGGAACGTGAATAAGTAAGGCTGTAGACATCGGATCGACAAGCCAAAGACTGATATGGAAAGGAAATGAGTAGTACTAGCTTTCCTGAGAGTTGCAGAGCTTAGACTGCATATGAACGAAAGTTATTAAGCGTCAAAGTCAGAGAAGTTACCCAAAGGAACACAAGTTCCAACTTAGAGCATGTATACCGCCTAGACGGTAAGAGGTACGGCCAGGCTGAGGAATAAGGAAATGTTGACCAACATGTTCCCTAACTATCCCCCGAAGACCGCAAAGCAATCCAACATCAACCAAGAAAGTTATAGCCCGATCAAGGAAACACCTACTTTGCACCGATATTGCACCAAATACATGTACCAAGCACCTTCGGTTGCATACCTGCAGGGGCTTACCATAGTAGGCCATGGAAGACCGATATACCGAACATAATCACTTTCTATCTCCTCGGGTGTTTGAGATAGCGCTTTGCGGTACAAGAACGAAAGTTAGACTATATCTTGGTGCATCTTTTTGCCCAAGATCACAAGACCCTATCTACCAAGGCAAGAAAGTTGTGTGGGGACAAAATGTCCAAAAGTGCCCAAAGTGGCACACTTGAACCATATATTCGAGAAAAACACAAGTGTGGGCCCGAGCTAGCAAGTTGAAATGTTCTGACCGTCAGTAGCCCTAGTTGAGGTGCACTTATCATTATATGAGGCCAACGTGCCAGCTAGTCTCTAAAGGGGCGATATGGGTGTTCCAAGGTTTGTACCCAATTGAGGAAAAAACAGGGTAAGGTACGGTGTACCGCGAATAACTCGGGCTATAGATGTCCGATCGATGAGTTTGGCATATGTATGGAAAGGTCTCGACGAGACCTAACTACCCTGAAAGTATGAAGGCAAAGACTTGAATGACCGGGAAGTTATTAAGTGCACAAGTGGTAAAGTTGCACCAAAGTCCATGTTACCCGAAGTGGTACATGAACACCCAATATTCGACCAAAACACAAGTTTAGAGACGAGCTAGCGAGCTACATTGTTCAGACCGTCAGTAGCCCGCATCAAGACACGCATTTAATTATACGGGGCCTAGCCGCTAGCTCGACTCGAAGTCGGTCATATGGTTGGTTGATGGTTTGGACCGACCACGTGGTGTACCAAGGTGATGTACCTTTCATGAATTAAAACTCTGGCTGTATGGCACTGAGCGACAAGCTATGGTGTGATTTGGAATAGTCTTGAGTGGGACTATTTAGGAAAAATGCGAACAAAAAATCACAAAGTCCTTGGGCGAAGCTATTAGCGAAACATAGAGCAAATTGGTACCAAAAACTATGGAAATGGGACTTGAGTCAAAAATAACCGCAAGTTGGAGAAGAGATAGCAAGCTTGCGTAGAACAATTATATTTGGTGCATGGTATCACCAACAAAAAAGTATATGGGGCCAAGGTGCTGGCTGGCCTCCAAAGTGGAGATATGGGCGATCCAAAGTTTGTACCCAAGTACGAACAAGTATGGAAAAAACAGGGTAAGGTACCAAGTACCATTAATAACTTCGGCTGTAGATGGCCGAGCGAGGCAAACGGCTCACCGTTGGAAAGGTCTTGGGGAGACCTATCTACCCTGAAAGTTTCATGAGGCTGAGTTGAAAGACCACGGAGATATTAGGTGATGATGGTCCAATTCGGGGACCAAGTCGCAGGAAATGGCGCTTGACCAAAATCACCCTTGGAAGGTGAATACCGGCTTACCGGTAAGAGATAGCGACTTGGCGTAGAATATTCATAAGTTGGGCGTGTAGAGACGCAACTTTTATTATATGGGGCCAACCCGGTCAGGGTGCTCCAAGTCGGTCGTTTGGTTGGTTTATGGTTTGGGCCGACCACGTGGTGTGCCAAGTTGAGGTACCTTTCATGAATTATAACTTGGTCAGTTTGCCACCGAGCGACAAGCTGCGGTGTGTTTTGGAATGGTCTTGAGTGGGACTATCAAGGAAAAATACCAATCGAAAATCAGCTTGTCCATGGCCGAAGCTATTAGTGAAACATATAGCAAAATGGGTCCAAAAACGAATGAAATGGGAATTGGACCAAGAATAACGGCAAGTTGGAGAAGAGATAGCAAGTTGGCGTAGAACAATTATATTTGGTGCATGGCATGACCAACAAAAAAGTATATGGGGCCAAGGTGCTAGCTGGCCTCCAAAGTGGAGATATGGGCGATCCAAAGTTTGTACCCAAGTACGAACAAGTATGGAAAAAACAGGGTAAGGTACCAAGTACCATTAATAACTTCGGCTGTAGATGGCCGAGCGAGGCAAACGGCTCACCGTTGGAAAGGTCTTGGGGAGACCTATCTACCCTGAAAGTTTCATGAGGCTGAGTTGAAAGACCACGGAGATATTAGGTGATGATGGTCCAATTCGGGGACCAAGTCGCAGGAAATGGCGCTTGACCAAAATCACCCTTGGAAGGTGAATACCGGCTTACCGGTAAGAGATAGCGACTTGGCGTAGAATATTCATAAGTTGGGCGTGTAGAGACGCAACTTTTATTATATGGGGCCAACCCGGTCAGGGTGCTCCAAGTCGGTCGTTTGGTTGGTTTATGGTTTGGGCCGACCACGTGGTGTGCCAAGTTGAGGTACCTTTCATGAATTATAACTTGGTCAGTTTGCCACCGAGCGACAAGCTGCGGTGTGTTTTGGAATGGTCTTGAGTGGGACTATCAAGGAAAAATACCAATCGAAAATCAGCTTGTCCATGGCCGAAGCTATTAGTGAAACATATAGCAAAATGGGTCCAAAAACGAATGAAATGGGAATTGGACCAAGAATAACGGCAAGTTGGAGAAGAGATAGCAAGTTGGCGTAGAACAATTATATTTGGTGCATGGCATGACCAACAAAAAAGTATATGGGGCCAAGGTGCTAGCTGGCCTCCAAAGTGGAGATATGGGCGATCCAAAGTTTGTACCCAAGTACGAACAAGTATGGAAAAAACAGGGTAAGGTACCAAGTACCATTAATAACTTCGGCTGTAGATGGCCGAGCGAGGCAAACGGCTCACCGTTGGAAAGGTCTTGGGGAGACCTATCTACCCTGAAAGTTTTATGAGGCTGAGTTGAAAGACCACGGAGATATTAGGTGATGATGGTCCAATTCGGGGACCAAGTCGCAGGAAATGGCACTTGACCAAAATCACCCTTGGAAGGTGAATACCGGCTTACCGGTAAGAGATAGCGACTTGGCGTAGAATATTCATAAGTTGGGCGTGTAGAGACGCAACTTTCATTATATGGGGGCAACCCGGTCAGGGTGCTCCAAGTCGGTCGTTTGGTCGGTATATGGTTTGGAAGAGTATATAATACTTATAAGTTTGCCTTATAAAGTATAGTGCCTTATAAAGTATAGTATAAAGTATAGTCCTCATCTGGTCCACGCTGCTTCGGCGGTCCTGGGTAAGATAGTTAATTCTAGCTTGCCCTATGTGGAAGAGGACACAATACTTAATACTGTGGTGTAATGGACAAGGTATAGTCCTCCACTGGTCCACGCTGCTCCGGCGGTCCTGGGTAAGATAGTTCATTCTAGCTTGCCCTATGTGGAAGAGGACTCAATACCCTACCTGTTGAGCTTGAAACAAAGTCATCACTTGGGCATGCTCATATTGCCATACAATATTCCATTATCTACTAATGAGCATGCAGCTATATGATTATAACCTGTAAACGATTACCCCGCCGTAGTTCAGCGCTTCAACCAAGTGATGACTTCAGTATGGCTAGTGTGTGAAGTATAAAGTATAGTCCTCCCCTGGTCCACACTGCTTCGGCGGTCCTGGGTAAGATAGTTAGTTCTAGCTTGCCCTATGTGGAAGAGGACACCATACTTAATACTGTGGTGTAATGAACAAAGTATAGTCCTCCACTGGTCCACGCTGCTTCGGCGGTCCTGGGTAAGATAGTTAGTTCTAGCTTGCCCTATGTGGAAGAGGGCATACAAGACAAAGTATAGTTCTCCCCTGGTCCACGCTGCTTCGGCGGTCCTGGGTAAGATAGTTAATTCTAGCTTGCCCTATGTGGAAGAGTGCATACATGAACCAAGAACGAAGGTTATGATCGAGGAATGATTCGACAACTAACCGATGGTATGAAATGTGAAGAATTCAAGCAAGCACACAATCAAGTCATCACTTGGGCATGCTCGATAGCCAACCCTATGACATTAACCTAGTAGAGCATGCGAAAACCAATATATATGTAAACGATGCCCCTCCCTAGTTCAGCGCTTCAACCAAGTGATGACTTCAGAATGGCTAAATCAAATCGGTTCAAAACATACCATCGGTACCCTATTGAAACACACAAGTCGATATCAAACCTCATGATTGTGTAGTCCTCCACTGGTCCACACTGCTCCGGCGGTCCTGGGTAAGATAGTTCATTCTAGCTTGCCCTATGTGGAAGAGGGCACATTACTCAATACTGTGGTGTTATGAACAAAGTATAGTCCTCCACTGGTCCACGCTGCTTCGGCGGTCCTGGGTAAGATAGTTAGTTCTAGCTTGCCCTATGTGGAAGAGGGCATACAAGACAAAGTATAGTTCTCCCCTGGTCCACGCTGCTTCGGCGGTCCTGGGTAAGATAGTTAATTCTAGCTTGCCCTATGTGGAAGAGAGCATACATGAACCAAGAACGAAGGTTATGATCGAGGAATGATTCGACAACTAACCGATGGTATGAAATGTGAAGAATTCAAGCAAGCACACAATCAAGTCATCACTTGGGCATGCTCGATAGCCAACCTCATGACATTAACCTAGTAGAGCATGCGAAAACCAATATATATGTAAACGATGCCTCCCTAGTTCAGCGCTTCAACCAAGTGATGACTTCAGAATGGCTAAATCAAATCGGTTCAAACCATAC
>NW_026525208.1:20000-40000 GCF_943734705.1 Anopheles coustani
AGTCCAGGATCCATATAATATGAAGAGAAAAATCGGCTAAGTCCCAGATTGGGTCTGTCAGAAATACACTTCCAAGTTACCACACAAGCAAGCAAGATGGCCTAGTGATGGATCCATATGATATGAAGAGAAAAATCGGCTAAGTCCAGGATCCATATAATATGAAGAGAAAAATCGGCTAAGTCCCAGATTGGGTCTGTCAGAAATACACTTCCAAGTTACCACACAAGCAAGCAAGATGGCCTAGTGATGGATCCATATGATATGTAGAGAAAAATCGGCTAAGTCCAGGATCCATATAATATGAAGAGAAAAATCGGCTAAGTCCCAGATTGGGTCTGTCAGAAATACACTTCCAAGTTACCACACAAGCAAGCAAGATGGCCTAGTGATGGATCCATATGATATGAAGAGAAAAATCGGCTAAGTCCCAGATTGGGTCTGTCAGACATACACTATCAAGTTACCACACAAGCAAGCAAGATGGCCTAGTGATGGATCCATATGATATGAAGAGAAAAATCGGCTAAGTCCCAGATTGGGTCTGTCAGAAATACACTTCCAAGTTACCACACAAGCAAGCAAGATGGCCTAGTGATGGATCCATATGATATGAAGAGAAAAATCGGCTAAGTCCAGGATCCATATAATATGAAGAGAAAAATCGGCTAAGTCCCAGATTGGGTCTGTCAGAAATACACTTCCAAGTTACCACACAAGCAAGCAAGATGGCCTAGTGATGGATCCATATGATATGTAGAGAAAAATCGGCTAAGTCCAGGATCCATATAATATGAAGAGAAAAATCGGCTAAGTCCCAGATTGGGTCTGTCAGAAATACACTTCCAAGTTACCACACAAGCAAGCAAGATGGCCTAGTGATGGATCCATATGATATGAAGAGAAAAATCGGCTAAGTCCAGGATCCATATAATATGAAGAGAAAAATCGGCTAAGTCCCAGATTGGGTCTGTCAGAAATACACTTCCAAGTTACCACACAAGCAAGCAAGATGGCCTAGTGATGGATCCATATGATATGAAGAGAAAAATCGGCTAAGTCCCAGATTGGGTATGTCAGACATACACTATCAAGTTACCACACAAGCAAGCAAGATGGCCTAGTGATGGATCCATATGATATGAAGAGAAAAATCGGCTAAGTCCCAGATTGGGTCTGTCAGAAATACACTTCCAAGTTACCACATGAGCAAGCAAGATGGCCTAGTGATGGATCCATATAATATGCAGAGAAAAATCGGCTAAGTCCCAGATTGGGTCTGTCAGAAATACACTTCCAAGTTACCACATGAGCAAGCAAGTTACCACATGAAGAGAAAGCCGGCAAAGTCTGGGAATGTTACCACATGAACTGGAAAATGGGCAAAAACCTACCTTCACAGGGAACGTGAATAAGTAAGGCTGTAGACATCGGATCGACAAGCCAAAGACTGATATGGAAAGGAAATGAGTAGTACTAGCTTTCCTGAGAGTTGCAGAGCTTAGACTGCATATGAACGAAAGTTATTAAGCGTCAAAGTCAGAGAAGTTACCCAAAGGAACACAAGTTCCAACTTAGAGCATGTATACCGCCTAGACGGTAAGAGGTACGGCCAGGCTGAGGAATAAGGAAATGTTGGCCAACATGTTCCCTAACTATCCCCCGAAGACCGCAAAGCAATCCAACATCAACCAAGAAAGTTATAGCCCGATCAAGGAAACACCTACTTTGCACCGATATTGCACCAAATACATGTACCAAGCACCTTCGGTTGCATACCTGCAGGGGTTTACCATAGTAGGCCATGGAAGACCGATATACCGAACATAATCACTTTCTATCTCCTCGGGTGTTTAAGATAGCGCTTTGCGGTACAAGAACGAAAGTTAGACTTTATCTTGGTGCATCTTTTTGCCCAAGATCACAAGACCCTATCTACCAAGGCAAGAAAGTTGTGTGGGGACAAAATGTCCAAAAGTGCCCAAAGTGGCACACTTGAACCATATATTCGAGAAAAACACAAGTGTGGGCCCGAGCTAGCAAGTTGAAATGTTCTGACCGTCAGTAGCCCTAGTTGAGGTGCACTTATCATTATATGAGGCCAACGTGCCAGCTAGTCTCTAAAGGGGCGATATGGGTGTTCCAAGGTTTGTACCCAATTGAGGAAAAAACAGGGTAAGGTACGGTGTACCGCGAATAACTCGGGCTATAGATGTCCGATCGATGAGTTTGGCATATGTATGGAAAGGTCTCGACGAGACCTAACTACCCTGAAAGTATGAAGGCAAAGACTTGAATGACCGGGAAGTTATTAAGTGCACAAGTGGTAAAGTTGCACCAAAGTCCATGTTACCCGAAGTGGTACATGAACACCCAATATTCGACCAAAACACAAGTTTAGAGACGAGCTAGCGAGCTACATTGTTCAGACCGTCAGTAGCCCGCATCAAGACACGCATTTCATTATATTGAGCCTAGCCGCTAGCTCGACTCGAAGTCGGTCATATGGTTGGTTGATGGTTTGGACCGACCACGTGGTGTACCAGGTTGAGGTACCTTTCATGAATTATAACTCGGTCAGTTTACCACCGAGCGACAAGTTGCGGTGTGTTTTGGAATGGTCCTGAGTGGGACTATTTAGGAAAAATGCGAACAAAAAATCACAAAGTCCTTGGGCGAAGCTATTAGCGAAACATAGAGCAAATTGGTACCAAAAACTATGGAAATGGGACTTGAGTCAAAAATAACCGCAAGTTGGAGAAGAGATAGCAAGCTTGCGTAAAACATTTATATTTTGGACATGGTATGACCAACAAAAAAGTATATGGGGCCAAGGCGCTGGCTGGCCTCCAAAGTGGAGATATGGGCGATTCAAAGTTTGTACCCAAGTACGAACAAGTATGGAAAAAACAGGGTAAGGTACCAAGTACCATGAATAACTTCGGCTGTAGGTGGCCGAGCGAGGCAAACCGCATATCGTTGGAAAGGTCTCGAGGTGACCTATCTACCCTGAAAGTTTCATGAGCCTAAGTTGAAAGACCACGGAGATATTAGGTGATGATGGTCCAATTCGGGGACCAAGTCGCAGGAAATGGCACTTGACGAAAATCACCCTTGGAAGGTGAATACCGGCTTACCGGTAAGAGATAGCGACTTGGCGTAGAATATTCATAAGTTGGGCGTGAATAGACGCAACTTTCATTATATGGGGGCAACCCGGTCAGGGTGCTCCAAGTCGGTCGTTTGGTCGGTTTATGGTTTGGGCCGACCACGTAGTGTACCAAGGTGAGGTACCTTTCATGAATTATAACTCGGTCAGTTTGCCACCGAGCGGAAAGTTCCGGTGAGATTTGGAATGGTCTTGAGTGGGACTATCAAGGAAAAATACAAATTGAAAATCAGCTTGCCCATGGCCGAAGCTATTAGTGAAACATATAGCAAAATGGGTCCGAAAACGAATGAAATGGGACTTGGACCAAGAATAACGGCAAGTTGGAGAAGAGATAGCAAGTTGGCGTGGAACATTTATATTTTGGACATGGTATGACCAACAAAAAAGTATATGGGGCCAAGGCGCTGGCTGGCCTCCAAAGTGGAGATATGGGCGATTCAAAGTTTGTACCCAAGTACGAACAAGTATGGAAAAAACAGGGTAAGGTACCAAGTACCATGAATAACTTCGGCTGGAGATGGCCTAGCGAGGCAAAGCGCATATCGTTGGAAAGGTCTCGGGGAGACCTATCTACCCTGAAAGTTTCATGAGGCTGAGTTGAAAGACCACGGAGATATTAGGTGATGATGGTCCAATTCGGGGACCAAGTCGCAGGAAATGGCACTTGACCAAAATCACCCTTGGAAGGTGAATACCGGCTTACCGGTAAGAGATAGCGACTTGGCGTGGAATATTCATAAGTTGGGCGTGTAGAGACGCAACTTTCATTATATGGGGGCAACCCGGTCAGGGTGCTCCAAGTCGGTCGTTTGGTCGGTTTATGGTTTGGGCCGACCACATGGTGTACCAAGTTGAGGTACCTTTCATGAATTATAACTCGGTCAGTTTGCCACCGAGCGACAAGTTCCGGTGTGATTTGGAATGGTCTTGAGTGGGACTATCAAGGAAAAATACAAATAGAATATCAGCTTGTCCAGGGCCGAAGCTATTAGTGAAACATATAGCAAAATGGGTCCGAAAACGAATGAAATGGGACTTGGACCAAGAATAACGGCAAGTTGGAGAAGAGATAGCAAGTTGGCGTAGAACAATTATATTTAGTGCATGGTATGACCAACAAAAAAGTATATGGGGTCAAGGTGCTGGCTGGCCTCTAAAGTGGAGATATGGGCGATACAACGTATGTACCCAAGTATGGCAAAAACTGGTAGAGGTACCTTTCATGAATTACTGCTCAGGCTGTATGGCACTTAGCGGGACGCTTGGCTCTGGTATGGAATAGTCTTGAGTGGGACTATCAAGGAAAAATACGAACAAAAAATCACCATGTCCACGGACGAAGGTATTAGCGAAACTTAGTGCGAAATAGCGACCAAGTCGCTGGAAATGGCCCTTGGACCAAGTATACCGTCAAGGCGGTACGAGATAGCGAGTTGACGTGGAACATTTATAAGTTTGCCAACACGAGACGAAAGTTTAGTTATATGGGGCCAACCCGCTCAGGGTTGTCCAAGTCGGTCATATGGCTGATCGAAATTTTCGACCAAGTACTGAGAAAACAGGGTAAGGTACCGTGTACCTCGAATAACTTCGGCTGTAAATGTCCGAGCGAAGCAAACGGCATAGCGTTGGAAAGGTCTTGAGGTGCTCTAGGCACCCTGAAAGTATGAGAAGGCTACCTGGAAAACTCGTGGAGATATTAGAGAAACATAGGGCCCAAAAGATACCAAGTCGCAGGAAATGGGCCCTCCATGAACACCCTAAAATCCCAATTACGGCTAAGTTGCAGGCCAGCTAGCGAAGTTAAATGTTCTAGGCATAACTAGAACACGTTAATGCGCAACTTTTTGAATCAGAACTTTTTTCGATATCTGGCCTCCAAAGGGGGGATATGGTCGATCCAAGGATTTTGCCAAGTTTCGGTACTTTTTACGGTATCGCTCATAGCTCCGGCTGTACGCAAGCAAATGGCTACCTAAGATATGATTTGGAAAGGTAAAGAGTAGTACTAACTTACGTTAGAACACAGCGAAGCGCTATCGGTTCATGGCAAGGCCGATATAAGCAGTCAAAGATGAAAAATGTTGACAAAATGAACAAAAATTACCTTGGTACGCGAATAGCGGCCAGGGATGAAGAGGTACGAAGGTGGTGTAGAACAATTATAATTAGGGCTTGGTACGCTCTAAAAGTTTGCCGAAGACCGCAAAGCGCTCACACCCATAGAAAGTGGCCATTTGGGCCGAACAGTGCGTGCAAAGAGGTGAAAATGCAAAAATTGCACTTTGTGGGGCGATTTGCGGGGGGAAGGAGGGGTCGGAGGGCAAAATGTCCCTTGACCAAAAAGTCTTATCTCGTCGAGATCTACAACATTGCCGAAGACCGCAAAGCGCTAGCTCGCAATCGAAAAATCGAGAATTTGAAAATTTTCTAAGTCTTGGGCTCCCTAAGGAAAAGTTTCAAAAATCACGTTTGTCCCCAATTTTGAAGGGGAAGGAGTCGGTTCCGGGGCATGGTGTCTTCGGCAAAAAGTCTTATCTTTTTGCGTACTTTCGACTAGTTCAATAAAAATTTTTGACCCAAAAATTGTTCGGCGGACCCCTAGGTCGAAAAACCCGAAAAAAGTCGAAAAAAGTCGAAAATGTCGAAAAATGAGAAAACCTCATATTCGGACTCTACACGAGCCCCAGATATTGAAAAGTGAAATCCGCGGTCGATTTGGAACAAAAAATTGACCTAGGCAAAGTTGTATGGAGGTAGGGACCCCTGAGAAAAAAGTTTGGTCCCGAGGCTCCTTGGACCACCAAGTCCCTAGGTCGGACCAAAATCGGAAAAAATCCGACCAAAGTCGAAAGTGTCGAAAATTTTAAAAAACCCCTTTTGGGGCCCTATGGCCTCCCTAGATAATGAAAAGTGAGGTCCGCGGCCGATCCGGAAGAAAAACTTGACCTAGGCAAACTTGTATGACGGTGGGGACCCAAAAAAATTTCGATGAGTGTAGTTTAGACAGGCCGGAAAATGTATCGGTGGTCCGTATCAAGGGACGTCTTTTAGTTCTATGGGGTGGTGGTCGTCGAACAAAGTCGCCTAGGTCGACCACCAGAAAGACCAGTCGTGTTGTAATGGATGTTTTGGCCACTTTACTAGGGAAACCTAGTAGGTCGAAGCAAATTTGGGGTTCGAGATGAGTTGGTGAAAGTTGGTCCAACCTAGGTGTGCTTGGTGGAGGTTGACCATGAAAGTAGAGCATGATGGGAATGACCATAACTTTGGTTCTAGATGTCGGATCGGTACACTTTCGGCAGTTTTGGAAAGGTGAAGGCCTGCTCTAGCTATGTTTCCTACCAAGCTAAGCGCCTACTAGTGACCCGGAGGAGGTATTAAGGGTCAAAGGCAAAAAGGGGTACCCTAAAGTGCATGTGACCAAGAAAATGGGAAAAACGGTATCGCCTATAGCTCAGGCTGTATGGCTCGGATCGGAAAGCTTGGATATGCGTTGGAAAGGTCTTGACGAGCGCTAGCTATGTGTCCTACCAAGCGAAGCGCTAGGTGTTGAGCAAGTCGGTCATATTAGAGGGCAAAGGTGAAAAATGGTGGTTTAGAGGCGAAAATTCACCTTATGATCGAAAATAGCGGGCGAACGATAAGAGCTACGAACACGGCGTAGAACAATCATAAGTACGTTACCACAAGACCTAACTTTGGCCAATATAGAGCGAGAAGATCGGAGGTACCCATCAGGGTGATATGGCTGGTTCAAAGTTGGACCAAAACGAGACTTGAGAAATGGATTGAAACACGGTATCGCGAATAACTCAGGCTGTATGGAACGGATCGACAAGCTAAGATCAGTGTTGGAAAGGTCGAACCGAGCGCTAACTATAATCCCAAACAACCGAAGCGCTAAGTGTTGAGCAAAACTGAGTTATTAAGCGACAAAGTCGAAAAATAATACCAAAATGGCCAAAAATCACACAAGACCAAGAATACCGAGCAGGCGGTAAGAGATAGCGGGTTGACGTAGAATACTTATAAGTTTGCCTCTACAAGACCTAAAAGTCGGCCATAGAAACCGAGAAGATCGGACCACTCTGGAAGGGTGATACGAGTGGTCAAAAATTGCCAAAAATGAAACATGGCTAAAATGGATTTGACTTGTGCACCATGTAGCTCCGGCTGTATGGCATGGATTGTAAAGCTAGGATATGTTTTAGAAAGGTAACACCCAGCGCTAGATACGACTAGAAGAAAGCAAAGCGCTAACTAGCATGATTTGGAAGTTATTAAGCGTCAAAGTCGAAAAATGTTACCAAAATTGAAACTCGAGTACATTGGGCCAAAAAGTACAAGTTGTGAAATTTGGACTTACGAGTAAAATACCGAGCAGGCGGTAAGAGATAGAGACTTGGTGTAGAACAATTATAAGTTGGGCATGTTATAACCTATATTTGGCCCGAACATAGTGTCGAGATCGGTGGTACCCAAAAGGGTGGTACAGGTGTTAGATGGTTTTCCCAGAGCATAAGCTCCACATGATATGGAAAACGGGAAACATCATAACTTCGGCTGTATGGCATGGAATGGAACGAACAAGGTATCGATGGAAAGAGAAAAGGTAGCGCTAACTATAATTCCTACCAAGCAAAGCGCTAGCATGTGACCGTTCGGGTGTTATTGTGAGTCAAAGTCAGAAATTGTTACCACGAGAGGCGAAAATCCGACTAAGTCCAAAAATACCGGGCTGGCGGTAAGAGATACGGCTTGGCCGTAGAACATTTATAAGTTGGCCAAGACAAGACCTAAGTTTCGTCCATAGACGACAAGAAGATCGAAGATACCTGAAGGTGAGATATGGGCGTCCCAAAGTGGGCCTTTGAAAAAGTGACAAACTTCCCTTATAACAGCATACACCAAATATCTCTGGCTCTATGGCACCGAATAAGAAGTTGAGGTCAGCGATAGAAAGGTGATAGTCAGCGCTAAATATCATACGAACAGAGTGAAGCGCTAAAGGGAAAGGATCTTGGTGATATAAGGTGACAAAGTCGAGAAAAGTTGCCTCAAAATCATGAAAAATGTGAAAAAATGGCTAAGTCCCGGGTGCCTTAAGGGCAGGTTGATCGAATGTACCGAGCTGGCGGTACGAGATAGAGACTTGGTGTAGAACAATTATATGTTTGGCATGGCAAGACCTACATTTGGTCAATACAAAGTGAGAAGATCAAAGAAACCCGTAAGGGTGATATTGGTGTCCAAAGGTAAAAAGCACTAAGTCTTGGGAAACTTATATGAAGAAAAAGGACCCTGATGGGTCATATAGGATGGATCGAAAAATCGGCTAAGTCCCAAAATGGGGATGTCAGAACTACACTCAAATGTTACCACACCAAGCAAGGCAAACTTATATGAAGCAAAGGACCCTGATGGGTCATATGGTATTGGTCGAAAAATCGGCTAAGTCCCAAAATGGGGATGTCAGAACTACACTCATGTGTTACCACACCAAGCAAGGCAAACTTATATGAAGCAAAGGACCCTGATGGGTCATATGGTATTTTACGAAAAATCGGCTAAGTCCCAAAATGGTGATGTCAGAACTACACTAAAATGTTACCACACCAAGCAAGGCAAACTTATATGAAGGCAAGGACCCTGATGGGTCATATGGTATTTTACGAAAAATCGGCTAAGTCCCAAAATGGTGATGTCAGAACTACACTAAAATGTTACCACACCAAGCAAGGCAAACTTATATGAAGGCAAGGACCCTGATGGGTCATATGGTATTTTACGAAAAATCGGCTAAGTCCCAAAATGGGGATGTCAGAACTACACTCAAATGTTACCACACCAAGCAAGGCAAACTTATATGAAGCAAAGGACCCTGATGGGTCATATGGTATTGATCGAAAAATCGGCTAAGTCCCAAAATGGGGATGTCAGAACTACACTCATGTGTTACCACACCAAGCAAGGCAAACTTATATGAAGCAAAGGACCCTGATGGGTCATATGGTATTTTACGAAAAATCGGCTAAGTCCCAAAATGGTGATGTCAGAACTACACTAAAATGTTACCACACCAAGCAAGGCAAACTTATATGAAGGCAAGGACCCTGATGGGTCATATGGTATTTTACGAAAAATCGGCTAAGTCCCAAAATGGTGATGTCAGAACTACACTAAAATGTTACCACACCAAGCAAGGCAAACTTATATGAAGGCAAGGACCCTGATGGGTCATATGGTATTTTACGAAAAATCGGCTAAGTCCCAAAATGATGATGTCAGAACTACACTCAAATGTTACCACACCAAGCAAGGCAAACTTATATGAAGCAAAGGACCCTGATGGGTCATATGGTATTGATCGAAAAATCGGCTAAGTCCCAAAATGGGGATGTCAGAACTACACTCATGTGTTACCACATCAAGCAAGGCAAACTTATATGAAGCAAAGGACCCTGATGGGTCATATGGTATTGATCGAAAAATCGGCTAAGTCCCAAAATGGGGATGTCAGAACTACACTCAAATGTTACCACACCAAGCAAGGCAAACTTATATGAAGGCAAGGACCCTGATGGGTCATATGGTATTTTACGAAAAATCGGCTAAGTCCCAAAATGGGGATGTCAGAACTACACTCAAATGTTACCACACCAAGCAAGGCAAACTTATATGAAGCAAAGGACCCTGATGGGTCATATGGTATTGATCGAAAAATCGGCTAAGTCCCAAAATGGGGATGTCAGAACTACACTCATGTGTTACCACATCAAGCAAGGCAAACTTATATGAAGCAAAGGACCCATATGGGTCATATGGTATTTTACGAAAAATCGGCTAAGTCCCAAAATGATGATGTCAGAACTACACTCAAATGTTACCATACCAAGCAAGGCAAACTTATATGAAGGAAAGGACCCATATGGGTCATATGGTATTTTACGAAAAATCGGCTAAGTCCCAAAATGAGGATGTCAGAACTACACTAAAAAGTTACCACACCAAGCAAGGCAAAGTACCTAGGTGAACCCTAGGAAGAAACACGGACCAAGTCAGATGGCCTAAGTCAATAGAACAAGTGACCTAGGCAAAGTTGTATGGCGCTGAGGACCCTGAAAAATCTGGTTAGTGTAGTTTAGACAGGGTAGGTTTTTGGGTCGGCCGAACCCCCTTATTTTGGGTTTTGGCCTCATCAAGAAGCTACACCTAGGCAAACTGCCTAGGGTGAAAGTGCGAAGACCAATCGAATAGTAAGACAAGTTTTGACCGATCGCCCTAGGCAAGCTTGTATGAAGAAAGGGACCCTAAGGGTCATATGGAAATACATGAAAAATCGGCTAAGTCCCAAAATTGGGATGTCAGAACTACACTAAAAAGTTACCACATCAAGCAAGGCAAACTACCTAGGTGAACCCTAGCAAGAAACACGGACCAAGTCAGATGGCCTAAGTCAAGAGTGCAAGTGACCTAGGCAAAGTTGTATGACGGTGAGGACCCTGAAAAATCTGGTTAGTGTAGTTTAGACAGGGGAGGTTTTTGGGTCGGCTGAACCTCCTTATTTTGGGTTTTGACCTCCTCAAGAAGCTACACCTAGGCAAACTGCCTAGGGTGAAAGTGCGAAGACCAATCGAATAGTAAGACAAGTTTTGACCGATCGCCCTAGGCAAGCTTGTATGAAGAAAGGGACCCTATGGGTCATATGGAAATACATGAAAAATCGGCTAAGTCCCAAAATTGGGATGTCTGAACTACACTAAAAAGTTACCACATCAAGCAAGGCAAAGTACCTAGGTGAACCCTAGCAAGAAACACGGACCAAGTCAGATGGCCTAAGTCAAGAGAACAAGTGACCTAGGCAAAGTTGTATGACGGTGAGGACCCTGAAAAATCTGGTTAGTGTAGTTTAGACAGGGGAGGTTTTTGGGTCGGCTGAACCTCCTTATTTTGGGTTTTGACCTCCTCAAGAAGCTACACCTAGGCAAACTGCCTAGGGTGAAAGTGCGAAGACCAATCGAATAGTAAGACAAGTTTTGACCGATCGCCCTAGGCAAGCTTGTATGAAGAAAGGGACCCTATGGGTCATATGGAAATACATGAAAAATCGGCTAAGTCCCAAAATTGGGATGTCTGAACTACACTAAAAAGTTACCACAGCAAGCAAGGCAAAGTACCTAGGTGAACCCTAGGAAGAAACACGGACCAAGTCAGATGGCCTAAGTCAAGAGTACAAGTGACCTAGGCAAAGTTGTATGGCGCTGAGGACCCTGAAAAATCGGGTTAGTGTAGTTCAGACAGGGGAGGTTTCTGGGTCGGCTGGACCTCCTTATTTCGGGTTTTGGCCTCCTCAAGAAGACAGACCTAGGCGAACTGCCTAGGGTGAAAGTGCGAAGACCAATCGAATAGTAAGACAAGTTTTGACCGATCGCCCTAGGCAAGCTTGTATGAAGAAAGGGACCCTATGGGTCATATGGAAATATACGAAAAATCGGCTAAGTCCCAAAATTGGGATGTCAGAACTACACTATAAAGTTACCACATTAGCAAGGCAGACTTGTATGAAGAACGGGACCCTGGTGAAAGTAGCAAATATCCCAAACCGAACATGAATATTATACACACAAGAGTACGAACATAAAGGAACACGGACCAAGCGTACCGAGAGAATCGGTACTATAGAACCCTCGTGGTTCTACACAAAGACTTTATGTTAGGGGTTCAAGCCCCATAGTACTCAAACGGTGACAGTAGCAAATATCCCAAAACGAACGTGAATCTTATTCACAAGAGTACGAACATAAAGGAACACGGACCAAGCGTACCGAGAGAATCGGTACTATAGAGCCCTCGTGGTTCTACACAAAGACTTTATGTTCGGGGTTCACACCCCAAATCGAACGTGGAATTTACTTTCTGATGGTCATGCGGTCGTCCAAAGGGGTCTAGTATCCTGGGATGACAAGCATCACGGGCACAGCTCGTATCAAAACAGTCGAAGAGGCCCGCGAAAGCTTGCTTTCCATGGCTATGCGATGCACAAATTGAGTTTACTCACCGTAGTATAAAACGAACGAACCGAACCTATCCGAGTAGGGATAATGGGCGCAGTAACATACTTCTGTGACCCAGCGAGAGTTGAACGAGGTGACATGAACTGTCAGTGGCTTATATCAGATGGGATACATACATGAGATTGCTTTCAAATCTACACTCGAAAACCTAACCAAGTAAAAGCGAACGTGGGGAGGATTCGAAACTGGTAACGAAATCTTAAGCTGGAAAGAGTCATCACTATGGATACATATTATGCGAAACCAATCAAGTGCTCAGTACTGATCCAAAACCTAAGAGCACTAGTGAACACCTTATTCTCACCCTAGTTCACATCCAAGTGATCGACCACGTGTGTGAAGCAAAGACCAATCGAATTCCTCAATGAACCGAACACTATGAACAAATGGCCAAAAACGTTATAACTATCCAAACATCCTACTATCTAGCGAAAGTCATCACGATGGAACCATACCATGATCTTTAACCTATAGCGCTCACCATATTCCTACCCAGAGTGCAAGTGAACAGATTGCCCACCCGTACCCAGTTCACAACCACGTGATCGACTAACATACCGAGGTTACCACAAGTCAAAGTTATACGTTTACAAGCGCAAGACCAATCGAAAACCCCGAAAGCAATCTCGACCCAAAATGTATTATCCGTGAGTGTAGTCGAGTCTCGTACTCGTCATCTGTAATCGTCGGATAGAATATCCAGTACACGGTTGTCTTTCCAAATGAAATCTACATACAGAACTCGCTCTTGGCAAATGGGTGGCAATGGCGCAATCAGGAGCGAGTTCCCGTCCGGGTGCCAAGTGATTGGCAAATGTCTGGGGGAAAGCAATCATATGTTGATTTGTCTGTTAGTGTACTGGGTGTTTGAGGTATGTAGTATCCACGCTTGGTTGGGTGTGTCAGAGGACCATGGATGCGTTCACAACCCCAATTGGGGTACATCGGGAATGATTTTGTGGAACCGATGTGCCCGGCACACACTAAGTTTTGTTGCAAGTTAATAGTGTGCCATGTCCGGGGGGGTTGTGATTAAACTCTGGTGAATTGCGTACTGTGGTGATTGGGGTATGAAAGCCCCGCAGTTGCAATGATCGGACGCGCCTAGCGTGTCCTTTAGTTGATGGTAGGGAAATGAAGGCCCTTGTCAGCTCACCTAAGTATTCATGGAAGTTTGGCATAAGGTCGCTGTGGTAGGGGTATGAAGGCCCCGTCAGCGCATGCACAATCGGGCGCACGAGCGCTTAGCGGAGTCGAATGCCGCTCAAGTGCCTGTCCGGTGCATCGGGTGTGTGTGATACGAGGGCAATGAGGTTCGCACGGGGGCTCGCCTCCCGTGTGCTACCGGACTTGACAACATATAGAACGTGGTGTTTGCTCCTCCGGGTGCAATGGGACAATGAACATTCGAACGCAAAGTCGGAATTCTGGTTGATCCTACCAGTAATATACGCTCGTCTCAAAGGTTAAGCCATGCATGTCTAAGTACAAACAGATTTAATGTGAAACCGCATAAGGCTCAGTATAACAGCTATAATTTACGAGATCATCAACCTAGTTACTTGGATAACTGTGGAAAATCTAGAGCTAATACATGCAACATGCCAGGACCCTCGCGGGAACTGGTGCACTTATTAGTCAAACCAATCGCGGGTTCTCCGTGTCATTGAGTTGAAGTCTGGATAATGATGCTGATCGTATGGTCTCGCACCGACGACAGATCTCGCAAATATCTGCCCTATCAACTATGGATGGTAGTATAGAGGACTACCATGGTTGCAACGGGTAACGGGGAATCAGGGTTCGATTCCGGAGAGGGAGCCTGAGAAATGGCTACCACATCCAAGGAAGGCAGCAGGCGCGTAAATTACCCAATCCCGGGACGGGGAGGTAGTGACGAGAAATAACAATATGAAACTCTTTAATGATGTTTCATAATTGGAATGAGTAGAGCATAAATCCTTCTACGAGGATCAAGTGGAGGGCAAGTCTGGTGCCAGCAGCCGCGGTAATTCCAGCTCCACTAGCGTATATTAAAATTGTTGCGGTTAAAACGTTCGAAGTTGATACTTGTCCAACACAGTCCGGCTCCGCCGACCCGGTCAACCCGTGGTCGGTGGGCCAAGTCGGAATCTGGTTGCGACTCAATGGTGTGGTAGGGCACCAAGTCTGTGTCATGGTGTGCCCTTCAACGGGTGCAAGTGTAACATAGAGCTCGACCGCTCACGTTTACCTTGAACAAATTAGAGTGCTTAAAGCAGGGTGCCCAAACGCCCTAGAATAATCTTGCATGGAATAATGGAATACGACCTTGGTCTAATCTTTCATTGGTTTGTACTCAGACCGGAGGTAATGATTAACAGAAGTAGTTGGGGACACTAGTATTACGGCGCGAGAGGTGAAATTCGTAGACCGTCGTAAGACTAACTAAAGCGAAGGCATTTGTCAAGGATGCTTTCTTTAATCAAGAACGAAAGTTAGAGGATCGAAGGCGATTAGATACCGCCCTAGTTCTAACCGTAAACGATGCCAACTAGCAATTGGGAGACGCTACAACCAGGTGCTCTCAGTAGCTTCCGGGAAACCAAAGTCAGGTTCCGGGGGAAGTATGGTTGCAAAGTTGAAACTTAAAGGAATTGACGGAAGGGCACCACAATGAAATGGAGCTTGCGGTTCAATTTGACTCAACACGGGAAAACTTACCAGGTCCGAACTTATGGAGGTGAGACAGATTAATAGCTCTTTCTCAAATTTAAGGGTAGTGGTGCATGGCCGTTCTTAGTTCGTGGATTGATTTGTCTGGTTAATTCCGATAACGAACGTGACTCACATATGCTAACTAGAACGCAGTCAGCGTTAATGCGTCGATGCCGATTGGAACGGGTTAGGACCTTTCGGTGGAGTATGACCTGACACCTTCGCTGTTCGTGTGCGCAAGTGCACTTACGGTACGCTGCTTAGCAGGACAATTTGTGTTTAGCAAAATGAGATCGAGCGATAACAGGTCCGTGATGCCCTTAGATGTTCTGGGCTACACGCGTGCTACAATGTGGGTAGCAGCGTGTCTCCTATTCCGAGAGGAACGGGAAATCACTCAAATACTCACTTAGTAGGGATTATGGATTGCAATGGTCCATATGAACTCGGAACTTCTAGTAAGTGCTGGTCATCAGCCAGCGTTGAATACGTCCCTGCCCTTTGTACACACCGCCCGTCGCTACTACCGATGGATTATTTAGTGAGGTCTTTGGAGATGATCGTTCGCTGGATCCTCGTGAACCGCGTCTGCTTTATCGAAGTTGACCGAACTTGATGATTTAGAGGAAGTAAAAGTCGTAACAAGGTTTCCGTAGGTGAACCTGCGGAAGGATCATTAGTGGCCAAGTGATCCTTCCAGAAGTCCGAACCTGCGGGTTGAGACTTCGGCACAAGTTGCCATATGATAATTGACGAAACACTATAGAAGTCCGAACCTGCGGGTTGAGACTTCGGCACAAGTTGCCATATGATAATTGACGAAACACTATAGAAGTCCGAACCTGCGGGTTGAGACTTAGGCACACGTTGCCTTATACATGACTTCGAACAAATACACAAGTCCGAACCTGCGGGTTGAGACTTAGGCACAAGTTGCCTTATACATGACTTCGAACAAATACACAAGTCCGAACCTGCGGGTTGAGACTTAGGCACAAGTTGCCATATGAAAGTTGACGAAACACTAACAAGTCCGAACCTGCGAGTTGAGACTTAGGCACACGTTGCCTTATACATGACTTCGAACAAATACACAAGTCCGAACTTGCGGGTTGAGACTTAGGCACAAGTTGCCTTATACATACATTGGCCAAATAAACAGAAGTCCGAACCTGCGGGTTGAGACTTAGGCACAAGTTGCCATATTATATTCGATCAAACACTAAGTAGTCCGAACCTGCGGGTTGAGACTCAAGACCGTAACAAGATGTCACTATACAAGTCCGAACCTAAGGGTTGAGACTTAATGCGATCTAGATACCAAGTTGACATCCAATACCTGTTGAGCAAAACCAAAGATTCCCTGTTCTCGAATGATTACACTATATAACAGGGAATCATGAAGAAATCAAGCAAGCGTGAAACAAAGTCATCACTTGGGCATGCTCGATAGCCAACCACATGACCTTAACCTAAGAGAGCATGCAAACCACATGATACCTATAAACGATTAACCCGCCCTAGTTCAATCGTTCACCAAGTGATGACTTCAGTATTGCTAAGAGAAAAACTTTTGAATGGGAAAAACTCTAAGTCCGAACCTCCGGGTTGAGACTTCCGCGTCGGAGGTGGGCGCACCTCCTATCCGAAAGATGGTGAATCAGGGGTGTTCGATCAGCAATGGTCGGATGCCCCGTCGTAGTCCAACTATGACAATCCAAGTCAAGACCTCCGGGTTGAGACTTCCGCGTCCGGAGGTACGCGTACCGCCTACCCGAAAGATGGTGAATCAGGGGTGTTCGATCAGCAATGGTTGGATGCCCCGTCGTAGTCCAACTATGACAATCAAAGTCAAGACCTCCGGGTTGAGACTTCCGCGTCCGGAGGTACGCGTACCGCCTACCCGAAAGATGGTGTGCTTCTGGGGTATTCGATGAGTCGGATACCCCGTCGTAGTCCAACTATGACAATACAAAGTCAAGACCTCCGGGTTGAGACTTCCGCGTCCGGAGGTACGCGTACCGCCTACCCGAAAGATGGTGTGCTTCTGGGGTATTCGATGAGTCGGATACCCCGTCGTAGTCCAACTATGACAATCAAAGTCAAGACCTCCGGGTTGAGACTTTCTAAGAGTACAAGCATAAAGGAACACGGACCAAGCCGTACCGAGAGAATCGGTACTAGAGCCCTCGTGGTTCTACATTGAGAGAGCCCTCGTGGTTCTCATTAGGGGCTTTATGCAAGTCGTACTCAATACTGTGGTGTGAAGTATAAAGTATAGAGTCCTCCACTGGTCCACGCTGCTCCGGCGGTCCTGGGTAAGATAGTTCATTCTAGCTTGCCCTATGTGGAAGAGGACTCAATACCCTACCTGTTGAGCTTGAAACAAAGTCATCACTTGGGCATGCTCATATTGCCATACACAATTACATTATATTCGAATGAGCATGCAAGCGACCCTATATAGACCGAACCAAAACGATAGATACCGCCGTAGTTCACCCCCACCAAGTGATGACTTCAGTATGGCTAGTGTGTGAAGTATAAAGTATAGTCCTCCCCTGGTCCACACTGCTTCGGCGGTCCTGGGTAAGATAGTTAGTTCTAGCTTGCCCTATGTGGAAGAGGACACAATACTTAATACTTAGAGTACAAGCATAAAGGAACACGGACCAAGCCGTACCGAGAGAATCGGTACTAGAGCCCTCGCGGTTCTACATTGTGAGCCCTCGTGGTTCAAACTAGATACTTTATGCAAGGCGTACTCAAAACTGTGGTGTGAAGTATAAAGTATAGTCCTCATCTGGTCCACGCTGCTTCGGCGGTCCTGGGTAAGATAGTTAATTCTAGCTTGCCCTATGTGGAAGAGGACACAATACTTAATACTGTGGTGTAATGGACAAGGTATAGTCCTCCACTGGTCCACGCTGCTCCGGCGGTCCTGGGTAAGATAGTTCATTCTAGCTTGCCCTATGTGGAAGAGGACTCAATACCCTACCTGTTGAGCTTGAAACAAAGTCATCACTTGGGCATGCTCATATTGCCATACAATATTCCATTATCTACTAATGAGCATGCAGCTATATGATTATAACCTGTAAACGATTACCCCGCCGTAGTTCAGCGCTTCAACCAAGTGATGACTTCAGTATGGCTAGTGTGTGAAGTATAAAGTATAGTCCTCCCCTGGTCCACACTGCTTCGGCGGTCCTGGGTAAGATAGTTAGTTCTAGCTTGCCCTATGTGGAAGAGGACACCATACTTAATACTGTGGTGTAATGAACAAAGTATAGTCCTCCACTGGTCCACGCTGCTTCGGCGGTCCTGGGTAAGATAGTTAGTTCTAGCTTGCCCTATGTGGAAGAGGGCATACAAGACAAAGTATAGTTCTCCCCTGGTCCACGCTGCTTCGGCGGTCCTGGGTAAGATAGTTAATTCTAGCTTGCCCTATGTGGAAGAGTGCATACATGAACCAAGAACGAAGGTTATGATCGAGGAATGATTCGACAACTAACCGATGGTATGAAATGTGAAGAATTCAAGCAAGCACACAATCAAGTCATCACTTGGGCATGCTCGATAGCCAACCCTATGACATTAACCTAGTAGAGCATGCGAAAACCAATATATATGTAAACGATGCCCCTCCCTAGTTCAGCGCTTCAACCAAGTGATGACTTCAGAATGGCTAAATCAAATCGGTTCAAAACATACCATCGGTACCCTATTGAAACACACAAGTCGATATCAAACCTCATGATTGTGTAGTCCTCCACTGGTCCACACTGCTCCGGCGGTCCTGGGTAAGATAGTTCATTCTAGCTTGCCCTATGTGGAAGAGGGCACATTACTCAATACTGTGGTGTTATGAACAAAGTATAGTCCTCCACTGGTCCACGCTGCTTCGGCGGTCCTGGGTAAGATAGTTAGTTCTAGCTTGCCCTATGTGGAAGAGGGCATACAAGACAAAGTATAGTTCTCCCCTGGTCCACGCTGCTTCGGCGGTCCTGGGTAAGATAGTTAATTCTAGCTTGCCCTATGTGGAAGAGAGCATACATGAACCAAGAACGAAGGTTATGATCGAGGAATGATTCGACAACTAACCGATGGTATGAAATGTGAAGAATTCAAGCAAGCACACAATCAAGTCATCACTTGGGCATGCTCGATAGCCAACCTCATGACATTAACCTAGTAGAGCATGCGAAAACCAATATATATGTAAACGATGCCTCCCTAGTTCAGCGCTTCAACCAAGTGATGACTTCAGAATGGCTAAATCAAATCGGTTCAAACCATACCATCGGTATCCTATTGAAACACACAAGTCGATATCAAACCTCATGATTGTGTAGTCCTCCACTGGTCCACGCCGCTTCGGCCGTCCTGGGTAAAATGGAACATTCCAGCTTGCCCTATGTGGAAGAGGGCACATTACTCAATACTGTGGTGTGAAGTATAAAGTTCAGTTCTCCCCTGGTCCACGCTGCTTCGGCGGTCCTGGGTAAGATAGTTCATTCTAGCTTGCCCTATGTGGAAGAGGACACTTCATACTTCGTCTCTAAGCGGCGGCTTGACTCCTCCCTACGGGGAACGGGTTTACGCGCACAGCGGCGGCTTACGCACTATGGCAGTCATGGATGCCTTACGTTTCTATGAAAAGTGTGTTCCTCCCCTGGTCCACGCTGCTTCGGCAGTCCTGGGTAAGATAGTTAGTTCTAGCTTGCCCTATGTGGAAGAGGACACGTAGACTTACTGTGGTGTGAAGTATAAAGTTCAGTTCTCCCCTGGTCCACGCCGCTTCGGCCGTCCTGGGTAAAATGGATTCATCCAGCTTGCCCTATGTGGAATGAGGACACTTTATGCTTCGTCTCTAAGCGGCGGCTTGCTCCTCCCTACGGGGAACGGGTATACGCGCACAGCGGCGGCTTACGTTATGGCAGTCATGGATGCCTTACGTTTCCATGAAAAGTGTGTTCCTCCCCTGGTCCACGCTGCTTCGGCAGTCCTGGGTAAGATAGTTAGTTCTAGCTTGCCCTATGTGGAAGAGGACA